>NC_067292.1:11757500-11800000 GCF_020740795.1 Apus apus | reverse complement strand
TGTAGCCAGAAAGGAACCGGAACTAGTAAAATTGTTGAAACTATTTCAGTTTCATTTGACCAGTTTATACTGTCATTCATCTTCTCTCAACCCCGTTCATTACTTGTGAGGTTGGCCAGTCCCTCTCTAGACAGCTTTCAAATGCAATTGATTGCAAGCCAGTTTGTTATGTACCAAATTCTGCATGGGCTTGCCAGGCTATTGGAGTGGCTCCCACTAGTACCATCCTGAAAAGGCATGGAAACATGTGTCTCCACAAATGCAGTAAGCCTGTATTCTCAGAGTTTAAATTAGTCCGTTCACCAAGATGATACTTACTGGATACTGTCTCAATGGAAGCTGGTTGTTTCAGAAGATGCTGATCAGAAAGGGTACAAAACATTGTAAAGCCATTCACAGCGAAGAGAATCAAACACTCAGCAGAGTGCAGACTAAAGGCTGTGCTTTGTTAGGAAGGCAATAAGTACCTGCTGCTGCTTTGGAGTGTGTGAGGGAACATGTGGATCTGCAGAAATCTAAAATAAGGAGGTTTGCCACAGCATTACTTTTTCCTTGCTCTCTGCTCTAAAATTCAAGAAATTCTTTTAAGCATCATGATGCAGAAGGCTAAGTGTAAGAATTTACTCTGTTCACTTTTTTTTTTTCTTCTTAACCTTAGCTGCCTAATTCTGAGAATTTCATTTTACAAAATCTGAACCTGTGAATTCATACTTAAGACAGTGCTATATGCTTTTGTGCCTGTCTTCAAAAGGATCAGTTGGTACCAAATGCGCTTGACAGATTCCAAGTACTTGAATTGTAGAAGGGTTAGGGCTAGAAGGGACCTTTAAAGATCATCTAGTTCCAATCCCCCTGCATGGGCAGGGGCACCTTCCCCTAGACCAGGTTGCTCAAAGCCCCATCCAACCTGTCCTTGGCCACTTATTTGTATGCATTTGCAATAGCGTGTTACAAATTCAGTCCCAGGATGGATTTCATTGCATCATCATCTGCATACTTTTGCAGCCAGATGTGTTTCCTGTACATTACCATACTCTTATTAATATATGGGACCATCATGCAGATGATAGTCTGAACATTTCCAGAATTATTTATAGAATTTCTGTTTTCCAAGATGGTCAATAGTTAAGTCTGGCCCTCACAGGCATGGCAGAGGAGCTCATGAGAGAGTTTTGGCTGATTTTTTGATGACGTTCATGAAGTAGAGGAGCAGTGGCTGCTGTGCTGGTAACAGAGAGAGACTGATTTCAGGGCAAGGCAGCTTTCAAATTCAGGTGGGCTTGTGTGACTGTATGTGTATAATCTAAAAGAATAAGAAAAAAGCCAGAACTTCAACATAGCCTGTCTCTCCAGTATATGAGAAAGTGAAGCAAATGAATATGGCCTTGAATACACTTTTTAATTTTTCAACACTGTATTTTGCCAACTTTAGTTCACTCTGTTGACTGCTCAGTCAGACCATTTTTAAATTAAAAAGGAATACATGGCTGAATTATTTATTAAACAAAAGGTGCTTCTGTGCATGCAGACTACCTGGGTTTTGAATTTCTTTTACTGTTGGAATTTGAAGAAAGTGCATTACTAATAAAGTAAGAGCTGAAACAACTCTCCTTTTTCTAAAATAAGTCTGTCTCTGAGGCAGACAGTAAGCTAACTTGTGTCTGTCCAGTCACAGAAGAATGCCAGATCTTCATTCAAATATCTAATTTTGGCCTTAGTGTGAAGTTGTTTGCTCCGTTTGGTAACTCCATAGAGACAAATTGTCAGTAATTTCTGGTAGAGAAACGAGCTTGCAAATAATTTAGTCCAGATTATCTCCTAATTTCACAGTTGCTCCTGATTGGTTAAAATATGTAATTACTGGTGGATTAATGGAGTAGAACTGTAAACAAGTGGAAGAAGGCTTTCAAAAACTTTGTGCTGTGTTTCCATCAGCCTGTATGTCCCTCAAGGTTACAAGTTCATCTTAGGGGGCTGATGAGTACTTTGTACAACTTGTACCTTTGCTTTCCTCGGTTGCCTTTACTGCCTCTGTGTTGGTGTTCCCAATTTGAGCTTAGCCAGTCTTTCTTGTTCTTTTGGAGGAACACGGCTTTCGAGTGCCTGATATTTTCTTTTCTTGTCTACTTCCCAAGAAGAAAACAACTGCTAACTTGTGAGTAGATTCTCTGAACTTCAAATCCCTTTTCACCAATGGTTTCAGGAAAAGCACTGTCAGACTGGGAGACTTGAAGGAGCCTTATATCAGTCTGAGAGCTGTGGTCTCCATAGCTTGCTTAAAAATGAGTGGGCTGTTTTACCTGGTATTGAAAGAGGAATTAATTCACTGAATCTGAGGGAACATCTGTCCAAGAAGTTGATACTTCTCTTCACTGATGTGGGACTTGAAAACTATCTGCAATTATAGTGATATAGGAAGTGTGATGTGCTGCAAAAGGCTGGCCATGGCAGTACAGGGACTTCAGAGGAAGGTTGATGAGACCTGAAGAGCTCCCAGTCACACCAATGTGTGGGAGGGTGGTTGTGAGCTTGTAGCTTTCTGTGGAAGGAAAGCAGTGAGCAGTAGCGAGTGGCTGGGCACACCCTGGCTTTGATAGCTACAGATGGAGACCTAAAAGATTGCAGGGCCACAGTCCAACACCAGCACATGTAAAATAAGGCTCAGGATTTAGATAACTCTGTTCCAGCATACTGACGTGCATGGCCACAGTCCAACTCCAACACATGCAAAATTAGTTTCAGGATCATTCCAGCATACTGAAGCCTATGCCTAAACCAGTTATTGCCACAAGCTCAGCTAAATCAGAGAAGAGCATTCAAAATAGTATTTTCTCTCTCTCTCTCTCTTTTTTTTTTTTTTTTTTTCTTTCCCCAGTATAGTTCAGATGAAAAAATTTAATTTCCGTGGTAGAAAAGGGAAACTGGATTATGGATATAACAACTCATAGGCAGCATTTCATATTTTTGTAGCCCACAAATAGCATGTTACAGCATCAGTTTCCTTAAAGGCCATTTTACAAAACATGAATACAGGTTGACCTAGTAGTGTACTTTCTGAGATACACTGGAAGCATAAAAAAATTAATGAGACCATTCATATAATATCGTGTTTAAAGACATCATTGTCTCAGTATGCCCATAATTTGCTGTTAAACCAATGAGGAAAAACAAAACCCAAACAGTTAGAGGATCTGTTCTCAAGATTAGAAGTAATGAATTTAATAAGTATTTTTCCATTATAGCAAAATTTCAGTAATTAACATATTTTACTTATAGAAAAAGAGTGGTAGTAAAATAGATCCAGCGTTTCAGAGTTGCTTGTAGGTGTTTCCTCAAATGCAGCTCATTTTTGTGAAATGGAGAAAGAAGTTGGGAATTATACCGAAGTGTCATGTACCAAAGAAGTTAAATGGCAAAAAGAAAAATATTATAGAGGTATTAGTATTAGCTCAAAGCAGTCATTCAGTGTGAAGGCAGCACTGGAAAGTTAAAAGAAAGAAAATACAGGTACTTTAAGAGTCTATACTATTATTCTGTCCAAATGTTGTGACAAGCAGTGTGACATTACTCACTTTTTGGAGACTCTGTCAGCACCTCTGTAATCAGTAATCTGTAACTGGAATGACAGTCTTTAATTCTTTCTCATTTTGTTAAGGGGGAAATAAGTAATTTAGCTACCTGTACAGTTGTTTTTATGTGAATGATTTTATTATTGGTTTCTTTCTTAGTGGCATCTGCAGAAAGATGTTCCTGTGACACTTTAGATAATTAACCTTTTTCATTATTAGAATGAATTTTTATAAAAACTGATTACCTGCTACCAGCACTTTTGTGCTGATTTTGCCACCGTGTGATATGATAACAATGAAAAGGGGTTTTCTTAATGGGTAGTATGCAAACATTTCTCCAATGATATCTGATGCTCCTTATGATGTCAGCTAGTCAGTGGTTATGACTTGAAAAAATGATTTGTTTTTTGGATTTGTTTAAGCCCAGCAACTCAGGGTGAAACTTGATTAATGCAGTTATTAAATATTGCCATACAAGTACTCAAAAGATTTCAAAAGACAGTAGTGGATTTTGAAAACTATGTGGAGTTTGTTGTTAATTTGTGCTTTTTAAAACCTCACAGACTCAGCATTGTTGGGCATATGAGAAGAATCTAGAGAAAATAGGCTCAATGCCACTCTCTTCCACCCAGATTCACCATCTTTCCCACAGTTTGCTGATACTGTTTTGGATTTTCTTCATAGCGCAGCCTGTACACTGTGCCAAATGGCTCCATTTGTCCCACATGTAGTTTAGGAACAAGATAGAGGTCATAGTGAAGTACAACTTACCTGTTGGGTATGTAGAGGTGCTAGCATGTGGAAGTAGCAGGGTAAGTCTGGAAGCAAGAAGGTGGCAATATATTCATTCACAGAAGTCCAGTTAATGGTTATTTTAGTTGATTAGCTAGCAACTTCATTTTCTCCCTCATGAAACTGCCTCCACAGATCCTTACTTCTGGAGCTTAATCAGCAGTAGCAATCCATCCCAGGAGTGAGAGATCAGGAGTACTTAATTAAAGAGGGACTGTAAGGCAACTCTCCCAAATTGGATATCTGATCTAGCCTTGGCATCAGGAGAGCAATGCAAGGTAAAAGTGTTTATCAAGCTCCATGTAGCCACTCTGCAAATCTCAGAGATGGGAATATGATGCAGACAGCCTGTAGAAGCTGCTATAACCTGAGTAGTATGGGCTTTAAGACCATCTGGTACCTGAACACCTGCCTACAAATAACACACACAAATCCAAGAGATGGTCCAGTTGGATAGCTTCTCTGCTTAGATTCCCCACTGGGGTTTTCTCCAAAAGCAGTAAAGAATCTGTATAAAGTGTGGAAGGACTTCATCCTCTCTGGTCAGTAACCAAGTACCCATTTCAAATGTAGGTGAGAAGATCAAAGCTAACACAGGTGACTCAAGGGTTTGGGTAAGAAAACGGGTGAGACAAGCTCACATGAGAATCATAGAATGTTGGTGTGAACAATTGGTAAAAATCCAGAATATTCAAAGCCTGTTTTAAGAAAAGGAGGAGGAAACCATGGAAAATATGTCTCATGGAAGGTTTTGAAGTTACCATTGCTTTCAGAAGTATAAATGAACACCAGAGCAAATTTTGAGGGTAAATAAGAAAGACCATTGGTGAAATACCAAGGAGAGATCTATGAGTACATATCTATGCCCAGCATTGCTGATCCAAAGACTAAGTATCTGCTTTGCTTGTTACATGTTCTGGACAGAGATGTACAAAAGGTGTTCTAGCAGCTCAGATGTGCACTTCTGAAGAAAGCAAGAAGCAGCAGACTCATCACTGATTGTAATCAGCTTTACACTCAAGATAGCAAACAGACCCATTGTTCTGATAAATGGTGAAGTACATCCTTTTCTAAAGCATCCACTTCTCCTGTGGAAAGATTATACAAGTCTAGTGGAATTTCATTAAACTTACCTGGCAAACTCAGTGATTTGGTATCTGAAGTGCTTTGATCTATACAGTCAAATTAAGGAAGTGGGATTTCACAACTATTATTTTAGAGTAGGGAAACTGAAAAACGAGTGAAGGAGATGGATAGTGGAAGTTACTAGCATGTGAAGAGCTTAGGAAAGACGATAGAAGGATTTTGAAACTAAACCAGCAAAAACAGTGTTAGAGGGAATGAGGTAGTGATCCTTGGGCATTTGCTGTAAACTTGGCTCTCATTGGGTAGCCCAAGGTTTCAGGATCTAGTGGTGATACCATGAAAGTGAAGACTATTTAACCAAAGGCAAGCTCTGTCATAGCCATGCTCTGTCATGATATTTATTGACTTCATTGAAGGACTGTGCACAGATCGGACTGAATAAATTGCAAGTTGCACTTTTTAATTATACCATTTGTGCATGTGCGTGGGATTTTTAGAATGGCCTTAAAAGTCATGAGCACTGGAAGAGGATAAAGAAGTTTAATATTCCTGCATTTGCATATATTAAAAAAAAATAAAATTCACTCTTTTCAGTTTGCTAAATTCCTGATTCACACCTAAGCATTGAAGTTTCATTGAATTCAGTAGGGCTGGGGAGATACACAGTAGCCTAACCTTACTTTCTTCTCATGCTGAGGTAAGAATATGTGTGATGGTTTGCAGGATAATGGTATTTAACAGTTTTTTACAACTGAACTCGATATCACTGATTAATAAAACAATAACTAGAGAAAATGAACTATTTTGTGTTTTATTAACAAGTTGCATTTCATATAGCATTTCATTTCAAATAAGAACAAAATCATACCCTCAAATCGTAAGATGTAATTTCTGATCATGTATCTCTGTGTTCCAGACACTTTTATAAAAGTGTATGTATTATGTATGATGTGACCTTCAAATGTCATGAATGCGTTGTGCAATAAACTGTCAATATTTGTGGCTATAAGGTACTAGATGACTTTTACAATAATTGGAACAGCTTTATTAAAAGCTTGAATCGCTCAGCTGGTTAAAGAGAAAGACATAGGCCAGTGTTCATCTGGGAGTTTCTTTCTGGTGATAAATAAAAAATATTGTAGGGTGTTTAGAATGTCTTGTTTCTTAAAGAAAAAAGATACAGTTA
Source organism: Apus apus (assembly GCF_020740795.1). Classification (NCBI taxonomy): domain Eukaryota; kingdom Metazoa; phylum Chordata; class Aves; order Apodiformes; family Apodidae; genus Apus; species Apus apus. The sequence continues at coordinate 11,793,367 of NC_067292.1, read as the reverse complement.
AAAAGGTCTCATGCAAAAATGTTTATCTCAAAAAATTTTTTTTTTCAATATGCTTAATTTTCAGTCCAAACTGAGCTCTGTAAGTTAATGGCAAGTAACCAGCCCCATTCTTTAAGTACTACATCTGATTTTCTGTGTCTTTCAATCCCACGATTCTTCAAATAAATCAGGCAGCTAAAATTATGTACTCAGAAAATGTGTTTGAACTTTAAATATGTTTAAAAAGCTTTGAAATTTTAAAACTATTTGAAAAGTAAGACTGCTGAGAACTCCAAAAACTCTGTAGGGAGTTTGATTAAAATGAAAAAAGAGGATAAGAAATATTTAATGACAAACAAAACCTTTCTGCTGTATATATAGCCTCTTGCATTTCCTCAGAATGTGTACCACACTGAAAAGCATTGAGATATAACCAATATTTGCATACATGCAGTATTGTCATGCAAAATGTTTGGCACCCATGGCATGTGGAAAAGGTGTGTGTGGTGCCCCCAAGTCACCAGCTTGCCAATTACCAAGAAATTGCTTAGAATATTTTGGATCTCTTTCTCTTTTGCTTGAAATAGCTGCCTCAAAGACTGAGGTATTGGCCATGACTGCCCTTTGCACACTTCTAAATGTTGCAAGTCTTACCTCATATAAATGGCTATGAGCATTTTGCTTCAGTTTCATTTAGACTGTATTTTAAATTTAAATCTGGTGATGCACTAATCAGTATCAGAGGCAGGACAGTTTGTGCCTTCTGTTTGCCTGTCTGGTTCAGAGGACTAAGTGGGAAGTCTGATGTCAGAAGTGGTATCTTTTTATTTACCAGTGGAACCTTTGGTATAATCTTTATTTCTAATAATACAAACAATGTGAATGTGGCTTTCTCACTAGTAGGCCTCCTTTCCAATTTTCTTCTAAAATAGCTCTCTGTTTAAACAAATTCTCTGCCAATCCATATTAATGCCTGACAGTTTAAGATTCCCATATATGGTCATTATAAAACCTAAATCCTTGATGAAACAATAGAGACAGCAAGTTTTTCCTGACCTAAGACATTAGTAACTCTTTCCGGAGGCCTAAAATATAACTGTAATATTTAGTAGTATTGGACTCCTTCATTTTAAGCCATGAATTTAACAAGCAAAAAAGTGTTGTGACATCTGCTAATAGGATTCTAATTTCAAATTACGAGCACTGGGCCATATTCTGTTCTCATTTACATCAAAGCATACTAATTGAAGCTACTTCAGGTAGCAAGAAAAATATGGGTAATTAGATCCCTGATTAGATTCCTATTTCCCACTATTTTCAGTATTATTAAAGCTTTCTCTTAAGGAACAGGCAAGAAAGGTAAGGTTTTCCCAGAGACTTGGTACATCCTATACTTTTTCCCAGAGAATGAAGTAGTTGAGCTCAGGTGTACTTGCATAAAGGTGGCAGCAGTGGCAGGATTAACACACTGAATATCTTCTAACTCCCTCTTGACATTAGATTGAGGATATACTTCTTCCTGCCACAAGACGGGTTATCTGAGTGGTTTATATATCATCAAAAAGTAGCCGTGGTCACTACCGCTTCTTGTTGCACCATGTTTCACTAACAGACAGTTCTAAAGAACTACCAATATTTTTAATTTCAGAAATATATTAAAACCTTGGCTTAAGTGCTGCTACCTAACCAACTGAGAACAGGTTTCTTTTTAAAAAAAAAAAAAATCAATCTTTTTATAGTAATTTGTATGGACTCATCCTGGACAGGTAGACCAGTTGTACAGAACATATGTAGAAATTTCCAGTAAGTTTTTTTCTTTTGCTCTTCATATGACTGGCTAGATAGCTTCTGCTTTGAGTACACAGATTCACTATCCACCTAAGTTTGTTTTCTCTTTTCTAGAAATATCCATTGAGGTTGGCATGGTGCCTCTAGCATCTCTACCAATGTACTAAGAGCATTGCCAGCTGTGGCAGTGGCTTATTTCTGGGTAGATCATGTCGGATACCTAATGTGGATTATGGGTAGCTTAATTTTAATTTCAGTCTGTGTGGCAAATAGATTTGCTCGTATTTTGACCAAATTGGCTCTTTGTTTGTCTAGTTGCCACCTTCTGATGCAGATGTCAAAGTGAACTTTTTTTCCTTGCATTTGTCTCATGAGAGTATGTCCACAGGCAGTTACTAAGTGTAGCTGAGGCATGGTACACAAGAGATGTTCCTGTCATACCACCCCAGAAGCTGCTTCATGGCTGAATTCCTCTGTGTCCTGTGCCACAGAGCAGGATCTGCCTGCCCAGCAGGTACAGTGTACAGAGCAGATGGAGGTCTCACAGCTGTTGCCTTCCCCTTACACTGACACAAAGACTGGTTTCATATGTAGAACTGAATGTTGCTTTTTGCACTTCTGTCTGTGACTTTTGCCGTGAACAGATGCTTTCAAAGTGATAGGAAAGCTCAGCAAAAGTACGTTCAGAGACAAGGCTCAGAAGCCTTACACCTAGCATGTGCATCTGTGCAGTATTTTATACTCTGTTCAGTTATTTCCTGCACTCAAATCAGGAAAGGTGGGGATGGGCAGGAAGATGTTCAGGACATAGACCTGCCTATAATTGAAGTGGATGGCAAAAAAAGCAGTCTAGTCTCATGTGCACCGAGTGTGCATCATGCAGACCACAAAACTCAGTGAACCACAATGGCTGTAAGATAAGTAACTGTTCTCTTTCCTTCCTGATCTTTCATCCTCAGAATTGAGCAGCCCAAAAACCATAGCTCAAATCCAGAGTAAATAATAAATTAAATAAATTGCCTGGGTCTGATCCTAGTTCTGTAGGTCTCCAGAACATTACTACAGTTTTGCACACTGTAACAGAACTGAGAGTTTCTACTTAGGAAGGGGGTCTCAACAGCAGGAGGAAGAGGACATGAGAGGTGTAGAATATCCAATTATTGGTATAGCTGAAGAGTTTTCATTCCCCAGATACACTGTTATTGGCATAGTCTGTGTTCACCAGTTTGCTGCTTTTTTTTTTCCTTGCTGATTTCTTTTCCTTCTTCTGTGTCAATTTTTCCCACTTCAACTTTCCATAGATTGCTTTAAGAGACTTGGTATTAAAAAAACCCCTCAGTATCAGAGACAGTGAGACTTAAATGGGTTTTAAAGTTAAGCACATTTTAAACTTAAGTGCCTTGACAAATGGGTATAATTTGCCAAAATGGGGCCCTAGTAAGAAGTTAGGGTAGTATTTGATGGGGAGAGTCGGAAGCCTTGAACATACATTTTCGTTGTTGGAAATAAAAGAACTTAGATGTAAAGCTGCTCATTCAGGTAGTGATGGCCTCCAGCTTCAGTGGCCTTTGTAGGCAAAGGAATTCAAAAGAAAACCCCTCAGCCCAGCTTTAAAGTCTTAGGAATGCTTACACTGTGGGAAGAAAAATTCTTCAAGGTAAGGCCCCTGTTGCAGCAAAGCCTTTGGAGCTATCTACTGTATGTCTACTTACATCTAAAAGAAAGCTCTTCAGACCACCCACATCTTTCTTTGCTTCATTGTTGTTTTCAGTTTGCTTTTTCAGAGGGATTAGTACTAGAGTAAACTCCATCGTCTCGCTGCCTTGAAAAAATTCAATTTTGTGTAAAGTGAAAATTAGACTCTTAAATCTGCGAAGCGAGTTGTTTATCTTACAAATTTATTCTTTTTTTATTGGGCCACACATATTCTAGATAGAAAGATAAAAGGCAAATGTGTAACAGGCCATCATTTAGAGTGACATATAGCAAAACATAACTAGTAGACTTATTTGGTAAATTCCTCCTGAGTGGCTTGTTAGCTTTATCTATATATTTATCTATAGTGCTCATATAGTATTTACTAAAGACCAAAATAAAATCCTGCAGTTTATCATCATGCATTCTGTGTTTTGCACTTCAGAAAAACCTCTTTGCACTCAGGAATTAATTTTTTTCCTGAAGCAGCTTAGGACATGATTATATACAACATTTGAAGAGAAAAAAGGGGAAAATCTAAACTCTTTAGGGAGACTAGAATTATAGAATAGCACCTATATATGTTTTCCTGGTCTCCTAAAGACAAAATAAACTCCTGCAGTATGTTACTTTACATTCTTGTGAATAATTCAAACTGACAGTTACTGTCTTCCTAACTAAATATTGTGCTTTAACTCTGCAGTCTAAGAACAATCAGAAAATGTTGAACAAGAATGTGATGTGAAAACTATCATATTTTGCCTTTTGAAAACTAGCAATAGCTTGATTACATACATGAGTAAGATAAGCATTTATTTAAAATCACTCTATCATCCCTTTCTTTAAGCTATAAGCAAAATAGTTTAGAGGGATGATTTTATTATAAGTACTGGAATGCCTGTTAGTGTTACCTTTTCCAGAAATGTGGCATTTCAGTCTCTGCTGCTGTGTGAATAGTTTTTATTAGAGCCAAATATTTAAGTCTTTCTTATGTCTCATCACTTCCATTTAAAAGGCAATGCTCTGCAAACTGCACTATGTTTCCTGACAGCTTCAGTTACATGTCAAATGGGTGAACTGAACATTTTTAGTCAGTATTTTATGGTTGAAATAACCAAGACTCTGCATACAGATTTTGAATACATGGTCCCCACCTCAGTATAAGCCAGATAGCTTGGCTTTTGGATAGGGCTGTGATGATGTGTCCATGTGTGTTGCATCTCTGTGGTGTTCCAGTGGTGTAAATCCAGCTCAGAATTTCAGCATTTGCTATGGTATTTTTTGGTGAAATAATGAATTGATAAGTATATGTGATACTACATGACACTGTAAGTACAAGATGATAAGATGAGTGTTCTGTGGTTTGAATAATGAGTTCTTTAAAATCCACTACATTTTTGCAGTTTTTCTGTCAGTCTTGTCAGTTGTTTTGTTCATAGCCTGCTTGGATAATGGCAGTTCATCCAAGATGGCTGAGAATAACTGTTTCTTTATATCAGGAGAGAGAAGAGATGTCCTGGAACCTCACGCATTGTATTATGATGCAAAGAGTAAGCATAGCTGGGAATGCTGAAGGAGAACACTTGGGAAGGTGCAGGTGAGAGGGAGAAGAAATTCCCCCTCATCTGACCAATTTTTTCCTTGCCTTTCCCATGATATTAGGTCATTCACTAGGTCGTGAGATGTAACTCCAACGATGAAATGTTGCAGAAGAAAGTTGATTAGTTTTGTATGTAGACATTGCCACTGCAGTTGGACACCCCCACACACACCATCACTGCAATTCTGTTGGTTTGGGAGGTTTTAATATACTGCTGCAAACTTTTTTCCCCTCTAAAAGCAAACAGATTTTCACAATACTTAAAAATTTAACAGATTCAACAAAACAACAATCTAAAACTTTTTGGGGAAGAATTAATAGGAACTAAGAAAAAGAAGAAATCAAACCAGCTGCTGACACAGCTGTTTCTTTTCTTGTATAATTCAGTTCAATATAAAGGTACCATATGCTGCTTAAAATGATGATAGGAAAGATGAAATAATTTAAGACAATAACAAGAAAATACATGAATTGTCAGCATTCTGTCAGATTTAAAGAATGAAATAGACAGGTGTAGTATTGACATGTTTAACTTTGTGTTGTGTTAGCAGTTTTAGTGAGAACAACTTCTGACATGTGCTGAAGTGATGTGAGAACATTTCTGTGTTGCAGACATTGGAGAAGAAGCTGGGAGATCTGTAGGAGTCCAGCAGCCAGCTTTACTGAGAGACAGGAGCCTTGGTTCTGCCATGAAAGACTGCCCATATTGTGGAAAAACTTTCAGAACATCCCATCACTTAAAGGTCCACTTGAGAATACATACAGGTGAGAGGAACAAGTGAGTGGAGCACTGTCGACACATGCCGTGGGGGGGGGGGGAGTTAACATAATATGTGACTAGAAGCCTGAATTCCCAGTGTAGATTTTGACTCATTAGTTGGAGAGAGTCTTTTGAGAAAGATATATGTGACAGTCTTAAATAAAAGCACAAGGAATGTGTTGTTGGATAAAGACCACTTTAATAGAATCATCTTTTCCCAGTTGAGGTTATTTCTGTCTCCTTCCCTGCTTCATCACTGTTTCCTTCAATTACCCTTGTCCTTCAATAAGTGTAAGCCTATTGGTTTCAGACTTAGTTATACTAACTGCTTCAAAGGCCTTCTTTAGCATCTGCTTAGGGATTCTGTATGTTTTTCTCAGAGTTACTATTTTTGTTCCATTTAGCATGCTCATTTTTAACCTCTCACTGTTCATATGAATACATCAGCTTCATGGATCTGCTGGTTTTTTTTTTCACTAGAACTCACCCAACTTAGCAGTGTAAGTAGTAAAACTTAGCATGTTTTGCACTGTGGTAAAACTTACCATGTTTTATTTTAATAACAATCACAGCATTTCTGCCCTACAGAGACTTACTACTGGTCTGTATTCTCACTTTATTTTGGTATGTCTCTTACTGGCTGGACCGTTCTTGATAGTAGTAAACTATAACCACTCAATTTAAATTATACTAACTCATTTGCTTAAAAGTGCATATGTGCATGCTAAGGTTCATCTAGAGACACAGGATATGTTTGAGACTTACTCTATCCATAATTAAAATCTGACATGCAGTGTTGATATCCTTGGGTTCTATTGATATCAGTAGAAATTCTGTATATGACCAATATGTTTGTTTAGGTATCACAGGCTTTGGGAGGTTTAGGATAGTTGTCCTTGGAAGCAGGCATAGTGGGCACTGTAATTGTGGAGTCACTTTCTTTTTAAGCCATTTTGAATGAATTTCAGAAATTTACTGCTATCTAGTTGTAACTCTTATTTAAATAACTTCACTTTTAATTTTCACTTCACTGAAGTATCAGATAAGCGGTATTTTTCTCCCTTCCCAAAATCAAAAGTCATGTTTCTCTATGTGCTTGTGCAGCTGTAACATTTAACATTGAGTTTGCAAATGTGAGATCTGAAGTTTCAAAATGAAGGCTGAAAATTATTTAAAGAAAAAAGTTATTGTTGAGACAGGAAAGTTTATTTATTGTATTTTTATTCTCCTATCTTCGGATTGTGGAGTAGGCATATACCACATGGGTTTGATCTGAAATTTAAAATTTGGCATCCTAATGTAGTTTTGTCTGATTGGATTCCAAGCCACCAAGAAAAACATGGTAAACCCCTTTTGTGTGCTCTCTAATGTAGTACAAGTAAATAAATGAATAAATGGTAGTTATGTTATTGGAAAATAATCTTGAAACTATGAGGTTCAAACAGCTTGACATTTTTCCTGTTGGAGATGCAAAGGAAAATTCTTTCAAATAACCTAAGGATACCCATCTCTCACTTTTGCTTTATGATATATTGGTAATTTTGTTCTTGTTTTAAAGATGGCAGTGATTATGCATTTAATATTTGGAGCTTAGAACTAATGGAAAGTAAATTAATTTCAATGGCCATATTCCATAAGGCTTGCATATTAAAACTTACTAAACAAAATTAAAACAAGAAAAAATAAACTATGTATAAAATAACAAAAAAAACCCCAAACATCACACAGACTGTTGAAACAACATTTGCAATATATTATAAAATCATAATAGTTTTAAAATAGATAAAGATCAGTTTCCATTAGGTTGAGAACAAAGTATTTGAAAATAATGACAAGAATATGTGTAATTGGAGCAATGTTTTACATCTTGGAAATAATCCTAATAAATATTATAAAAATGTAAATTGGCAAATTACTAGAGTTATTAAATAAAAATTAAGTTGCTTTGCAGTAAATGGAAATGATGTAATAGATACCAGTTATTAAACAAATAGTGGTTAGCTCATACTTATCAGGGACAGTTTCCTGCCTTTTATGTCACACTCTGTCTTTATTATATGCCTGGATCATATAACTGACTGATAAAAAACACTTTACTGTGTTTCTCCACTACATTAACTCAATTACTGTTCTTGTTCTCACAGCACCTGTTTGTTAGAGATGAGCTCAAGCAGTTCAGCAGAAGTCAGGTTCCTTCAAACATCTGTGTGTTTGGAGGCACAAGAATAGGTTAGTTTGGTACACATGCCAAGGCAAGACCCAAAGTCTGATGCAGGCAGGAGGTGCTTCTGTGGCAATTGGCCCAAAAAAGCTAGAGAAGCTGTTTAATCCTCCACAAGAGGAGTATGCTGTGCTCTGTTTCAGAAGAATTAGCTAGTGGCTTGGGTTGCTTCTTTTTTTTTTCTTGCATATTTTGTGGTTGCAACCTTCTCCACACTGAGTCCAAGTTTCTATGTAGTTTACTGTCCTATAATAACCTTCTGAATGAAAAAAAAAGAAGAAAAAAAAGGTAAATAAATATTTTATTTAGCACACTCAGGTGAGTCCCAGAACACAATTTTACAGGCTTTTTCTTCTTATCTAATTCAATGATATTCAGCCAGGAAGAGCTTTAAGGGGAAGATAGTCAGATATTATTTCTGATTGTTCCCATATGATAAGAAGAAAAGGGCATAATTATGTGAAATCAGTTTCTCCTCTGTCTTGCTCTAAAAACAGTTGAAGGACAAGGCAGTTCCTTAGTACACTCCTGAGAGAAGAGAGGAAGGACTCAGGGCAAAACACTTCAGAGTCTCAGGGTTTAGAGAGGACAGACAGAACTCTCATAGTCCTCCTAGATTACTTCTGTATGTTCATCAGTGAACAGGGATGGGCTGTATGGTTCTGCTTCTTCAGAGCTACCAACTTCACCTCACACAAGCTCACCATGTGAAGAGATGCAGGAACAAGAGCAAAACATGCACGTGCACCAGTAGTGCATAGATGTGTGGGTGGACCAGCTACTTTGTGATTCAGCTTCCTGGTTATAAATTATAATACAGCTGAGAAGGCTGTAACACAGAAGGCTTAAGAGGTGTCAGACTTTGTGAAAAGGAAAACCATCAAAGTATCTCAGACCCATAATGTGCCATATGCAGATGCTTCCAGAATTTCTGTTTTTCCCCTGTGGGGGCAATAGTTTAAGATCCTATCATTCAGGGAGATTAGCATGTTTTTTATGTTCTTGAGCATTCCCAATTCCATGGAAATAAAATAAATGCATGTGGTTTTTGGACTGCACAGGAAATTAAGTGTAAAAAATTAACATTTCTGATCTTCTGCCTTTGTCAAGTGACACATTATGTAGGGGGCAGTTTCACATTAGCTCTAGCACCTCTTTGAACCTTCTGTTAGCATTCAGAAGCTACTGTAGGTGTAGACCAGTTTGGGTTTGTGTGGTCATTAGATCCTCAGGTATTCTTCCCAGTATGACTGGCACAGTTAAATCTCTTGAGTAATGGAAAAAGAATAATGTGCATGAGCAACATAGAGCCCTCGAGAAAGTTTGAGTTGTGCTAAACAGAAGAAACCTAAGATAGACAGGGATAGGAAATAAAAACTTGGCAGGGCTGTGTCCATGGTCTGAAAATATGTTACAATATGTATGACACACTTCTTGCATATAATAAATGCATTATATACATCTACAGTGTTACTGCATTCTCCCTTGGAAACGTGGCCAGCCAATTCTAAAACTTGCTTAGATGAACTGATGGAATACAGTAAAAATGGTGCTGTTTTAAATGAATTCAATTCACATTTTCTTCCTAAAAAAAGACTGCCTGTTGCCATTCTCTGAAGGCGCTTGTAGTGGGATGAGCAATATGAATAATTAAGGAAAATGGGTATGTGTGCTCCAAGAGGAGACAATTTTGGTATTGAACATCCTTTATTCTTACATTTCTAAGATGAACTAAAAGGACTTTTCATTTCTCTAGATTCCTCCAGATTTCCCATCCTTAACATTGTACAGCATGCCTTTTCTCCTGCCTTAATGACACCCCAAACTTTTGTTGAAAATAATTGATTGAATTTAAATTTCCTTAAAAGTTTAAGAGGTAATGTTACAGTATAAATTTCATACCAAACACTAAGTAGGGAAATATCCATTAGTGAAATTAACTACAGTTTCTAGGTAGCTAACAATGTGCAGTATACAGTAGGGCATGGCTAATGAACACTGCAGTGGGTGATATTTCATTATACAAATTAATGCTCACATTTTAATGGGAAAGTCACATAATGAATCTCAGCTTCAGTGACAGCAATTAGAGACACAGATTGTCCCCTTCTGGACAAGGCACTGTTTAGCAATAAGCAGCTGTGTAAAAAGTCTTCAGGTTTACAACATATATATATATGCTTTGGGGGAATTAGTGTACAGTTTATATTAATGTACTGAATCTTCCCTGCAAAGTAACAACCATATTTATCTCTCTGCATTTTAACTAAGTAAAGACATGTAAAAAGACTAAATAAATATCGCAGATGAGATATAAATAAAGGGAAATATTCAATTATATAACTTTACAAAAATAAAAATATTTTATTCTAATGCCTTGTGTACAGTTGAAAAATTTTCACTAAACTGAGTAAAAAGCATCAGAAGTCTGTCCTTTTACAGGATACTAGTAGTTTCATCTTATATAAGAAAGAAAAATCACTGGTAAAAGAAAGTAGTAAAGAGAAGAAGTTAACTAGTATTTCTGACAAACAGATTAATTCTGTAGTGAAACGTGCAGGATCCAAAAATAATCCTACAGAACCTTTGATATTCCATTTGGTTTAAAAAGTGTGAAGTGAATGATTAGAATGATAAAAGAAATTACCGTGTGAGAATAGGCATAATAATGAACTAATTAAACCATACAGCAATTCATTTCTAAAATATCTGCTGCACAATGGATAAAATAGGTTATCAATAACTGTTTCAATGGTAAAATAAAAAATGCTGGAAAATGTTTTCAATATTTTAATTAAGCAGTATTCTCTGGAATTATAAAATGTTTTATTTCATTAACTTTGCATGAAAGAAGACCATAGCTTGTTTAGAAATGTATAGGATCAAATTGCAAGTCAAATTGTCCCTGAGTGACTGTCAAGCCCCAACTACTGGCTGCCCAAGCATTCGGTGTTGGGTTCTTGTACTGATGCTCAGCCCTCAGGGTGGCCAGGAGCAGAGGGCAATACTCCACAAAGAAACTACTTATGAAATCTTTTTTTTTTTTTTTTTTTTTTTTTTTTGTGAGGGGGAGAGCATTCAGAGGGGGAGTGCAGGATGCAGTATGGATGTTTAAGAAGCTACATGTTAAGTGAGAAAAACTATTAAATAAGCCCACAGCTCTAAATATGAATAGATATTTTAGGAATACAGAGATTTGGTAAGGGAAACTGAAAGTAATAGTAAAAATATGTATGTGGCTATTAGGGTTATGGAGAACAGGGTAAAATTCTGTAGACATGGCAAGTTTTAAGAATTGGTATCTTCCTAATACTGGACAAGAATGGATAAAAAATTATTAACTTGGTATAGAAGACGAAATACTCTTCTGTCGGCAGACAGAAGCATGATGGTTTTTATAAGTATTTTCCAATGACAGAATTCTGCCATAAAGTAATAAGGCTGTTATGCTGTAGCCCACTATGTCTTAATATTTTTTAGAATGAATGAGACTGGATAACATAGATAAAGTCTTAAGAAACATGGCTGGAAAGCTCTCCAAATCATTAAAGTTCATTTAAAAACACAAGTCTTGGAACACGGAGTAAGTTCCAGAGCACCTGTAGTAGTAAGAACACTCTGGCTATTCTAGTATTCCCAAAAAGAAGTAATACTAAGCTCTCAAAATTATAAATGGGCAACCCTGACATAAGTTGTGGGTAAAATTACGGAATGAAATTTTTGACTAAGAACTAGTGGCATAAGTAATTACTTTTTTTTAATCTGAAAGTAAGTTTTATCAAGTTTATCACTTTCAAAGCATGTGAAACTAGCTTATGTGAGACCCACAAACCCCTGACCTGTCCTGCAATCCACCGTACACAGAGATGAAGTGGCACATGAACTGGCAGTTCCACAGCAGTGCTTTCAGCTCCATCTATTTGTTTTTTCCTAGTTATTTGGAAGAGTATATAAAATCACAGTTGATAAAATTTACCAATGGAACAAAAAAATGGTAAGATGCTAAAAGTCTTGGGGAGACACTGATTAGTCAATAGGTCTCTTTTCAACAATATGACTTTTAAATCAGCAAAATGTAAAGGAACAAATGATAGAGGTGTTGATGAACTGGGCCTAGGATTATGGTAGAGAAGCAACAGAATGTGAGCTGTTAGTTGATTGCTTCAGCTATGCATGTAAACACAATCTTGGACTGGATAAGATTAATATCAAGTTGAAATTTCATCAAAGCTTTAGTGGGTACCCATCATTTTAAAGGACATTGAAAAACTGGGAGGGTGTTCCACTCGAGAGTGAGCACAGGTGGAAGAGGTGACTGCTTTGCTGCCTGCATGTGCTTTCCTTAGGGAATGTTCTTATTAAAAAAATCTGGTTGATCTAGCAGGGAAAAGTGTAGCAATATTCAGTTGTAGGAAACAGACTGTGTACAAATTCAAGCTAGAAATCAGGCACACGTTCTGAGTGGTGAAAATACTTAGCCAGTCAAACAGTTTACTTAGGGACATGTTGGGTGGTTCTTCATTGCTGTGCTTGAAACAAAGTAGGTTTAAACTAAAAGTAAGTTTTGTTTCAAATCATAGTTATGAGTTGATGCAGGAATTATCATGTGAGGGTCTTTGGCTTGTGTTGTACAGCAGATCAGACTAGATGATCATAATTATCCCTTCTGGCCTTAAAAATCTGTAAATCTATTTATAATCTGGCTGTGGTCTCCTTGCACAGCCCGTAGCAGATAATTCCTGTGTCTAGTATGATCAGATTGTGTTCTGAGCAGGACTGGTGATAGCTTGCATAGATTATACATCTGTGTTTTTATACAACCTACTATCCAAATAGACCTGTTTATACTGGGCAACATGTCTGTTTCTAGTTATCTACCAAGCTATTGTGCAGATTTTACAAGCCCTATTGAATTTTTCCTGTTTTAAAGTATCCTGATATAAAATAGTTCATGTGAGATGTCTTGTGTCTTGTAAACCAGAGCAGTAGATAGATCAGAACTGTGATTATTTTGCCCACATAAGTTAATCTCTGTAAAATATTTTTTTTTGTTGTACACTCTGGAATATTCTCTCTGTCTACTCCATAGTGAAAATGTTTGCAGCAATGCAAGGAGGGCCAGAAAACTAACAAGATCAGGATGGTCATAGCCTTTGTGAACAATGAAAAACTACTCTTGGATATGAAATGCAGAAAATTATTTTTTAAAAGTCATGTTCCCTCACTCCTACGTGTCAACGTTAATTTATGTGATTTGATAGTAAATGTTAAATAACTCATCCCAACACTGCTGTTGGCAGTATTACCAGGGTAGTCATTATGCTAGGATGAATTCTCTAAAACCTTTCCTCAAAGTAGGAGATACAAACAGGTTGTCTTCTAACAAGAGTCATAGCCTACCTCTCTTGTCCCCTGTAGTATTCCTTGGACATATACTATTGCAGTTCTTGAAAGAGCCCAGGAAATTAGGGAGTCCTTTGGGTTTTCCATTGAAACTGCCTGGCTTATTGGTTAGTTTGGTTGGGGTTAGGTCAGGCTTTTTCCCCACAGCAGCTTATACAATTTGTGATTTGTGCAAGGACTTAAACAAAGGATAGCTGTTTTTTTATTTGAATGGATGAAACAGCATCTAAATATCTGCACAATTAATGAATTTAGGAAATACTTACATACAAAATTTAAAATATTCAAAGCTAATTACTCCATCCTACTCCCTTCTCCCAATGCCTGACCTCAAACAGCAGCAGTTAAGATTGCTTTGAAGTGAACTAAACACTGCCAATGTTTGGATCTAAAAGAGAAGAGAGGGTTTTTGAATAGTCCTCTTTGAATGATGTTATTTGGCCAGTCTTGTGTTATGAAGGTGGCACAGTGTGTTGCTACATGTAGAGTCCAATTTCAGACCTTTCAGCTTTAGATCTCATTTCTAGCCATGCGAGAGCTGGGAGCATCACAGAGGCAGTGTACCAAGGCTAGGAGAGATCTGAACTTCTTATCACACTGTCTCAGTCAGTGTCCTCTTCCAGCCCAATGCTCAGAGTGTTGGTGGTAAGCTGTGTCCAGATCTCCTCTGCTGAAAGGAAGCTCACTCAGTGGAGAGGCCTTCAAGAGGAAAATGTAATGACTTCAAGGCTTAGTGATTCAAAATAAGAGTATGTCGTTGTGTCCAAAGCTTTAGACTGAAAGTACTTTAGAAGTACAAAATGTTACTAGTATTCCCTCTAGTTAGCATATTTTAAGTCACTTATACCCATTTCTACATATACTTATTGCTTTGAACAGCTTCTGTATGTTTTTAGGAGCATCACTGCAGCCTACATTCTGTGTAAACAGAATTCATGTTTGTCCACGTTCTGTCTGGCAGCACAGCTGTTGGACTTTGCACACTCCCAAACAGCCCTGCAGAAACACAAACAAATAGACACCCAGTGTCTTCTGTCCCCTTGTCCCTACCCTAAAACACCTGCAATGGGGGGGGGTGGGGGTGTATGTGTGTGTGTGTGCTCAGACTCTCGCCAGAGACCAGTGAAGCCCAGGCAGATATGATCCATCTCAGTTGAGAGATTTTTCCATGTCAGTAGGAACCATTTGTTTTTGGATCAATCCCACTGAAGTGCAACCCCTACTTATCAGTGGAGAAGAACTTAATTAGGTGACTGCAGAAGACTCAGAAATTTTACTGAAATGTTTAAATCTGATTTCTTCTGTTAAACTGTGGGGACACGGGCCTCAAGCATGAACCATGCTAGTTACAACCTCTTCTTATGCTACACACCTCGTGTTCAAGGTGCTGCACTTTTCTCCTCTGATTGGTTGATTAATGTGGTTGATTAAAAGCTCTCATGTCTCACCGTTTAGCTTTAGAATTCTGTTATGGATTTAGAATTTCCACTGCTTATAATTTACTTCAGCCTCATCTGAATTGCAGCACGTATCCAGCCACTGTTCATGGTCAGTAATCCTGCTCACACAATGCTGTGTGGCCATTTGAGTGTTCTGGTGTTGTTTCTCATTAGTAAAGCCCTCCGACCAGTGAGAGAAGCAGCTTCTCAAGAATTTACCAGCCATTCAATTGAGCCTGTAGTTTAAATAACAGAAGTTTGGAAGCCTTTGAGTTTTATCTTAAGTAGATTTTGAGGTCATCTAAAAATGGGTAACTTTTGGCTGGTTTGGGTGAACTACATAATATTATATAGCATTTTTACTGTGGAGGAAGCTTTCGAAACAAATATTTCCATTGTACCATTTGGAGAAGACTTGCCTTTGTCTTTTGGGTCACTTAGGAAAAAAAGCTACCTGAAGGAAATCAGTTTCTTCTTTTTGTTGAGCTCCCTCATAGAAATGGTTGCCAAAATAGCTCGCAGGTCTTTCAGATTCCTGTCACTTTTGGTGAGGGTTTTGGTATTTCTTCCTTTAAGAGGAACTCTGCATTGCTAACAGGTGCTCTGCAACAATTTAGATGTACGTTTGCTTAGATGTATGTTCTTTTTGTCTTTATGATTGCATGTGAATATATATTATACATGTAATATCTTCTACCTCTTTTAAAGTATATGAAGAACAATAGAAGTTTAGTGTGGGATTCAAATATACATTTAATTCATTAAAATAATCTTACAAGTTTAAAAACTCTGTTGAGGCTAATCTGAGAAAAGTGCTTATGGTAGGTAAATTACACATTTTACTTCTTGAGCATTAGAAATACCATTAGTACAAATTTAAAGGACTGCAAAAACCAGTAGATAATGCTAATTTCAAATACAGAAACTAAATATATTTTGTAGTTTTTTATTACTTGATTTCTTTTTTATTTTATTGACTACTTTTAATTTTAAGTATATGTTCTTATATGCTGCAATCATAATGTAGTGTAATGATATTAATATTTTATATAATCTGTATTTATAGTTCTTTATTTAGAAACAATGCAGTAGGTCTGCAGATCTTTGAATCCTTCTGGAATGGTGCCCTCCAAATAATGATAAATTACTTGTGCAGTATGCCATTTGCTAATTATATCCATGATTTACTGCAGAGCAAGACTTAAATCATTCATTTCAGTCTTGCGTAACAGTGCCATAAAATTTTTAGGTTTAAAAATGGTTTCCATGTGTATAATTTAAACAAATTTTAGAGCAATTGTATACACAAAATATTGCAACCATCCATTTGTTACATTCTTTGTCTTTCTTTTTTTAAAAAACTTGTACTTTTAATGATTACTGTGGTTGAAATTGTTATGCTTCGTTTTCATAATCATAGCTTTTAATTCTACAACAGTTTTCTACATGTTAGATTAAGAAAAAGATGGCTAATTGTGTGTAGATACCATGTCATTCCTGAATAACCCCACATTCTGGAAACCTGTTTTAGAAATATTCAGTTTATCAATTAGTCTTCAATTAAAATTGTTTCTTTTTAAAAAACAAATCATTAGCTCTATGATCTTGTTTTCAAGAAAATATTGTTGATTTTCTTTTTCTCCACTCATCCATACATCAAAGTACAGTTAACTCTCTTTCTTTATATTTTTCTCTTCATCCATACCCACAGGTGAGAAGCCTTATAAGTGTCCACATTGTGATTATGCTGGGACTCAGTCTGCATCCCTTAAATACCACTTGGAACGGCACCATAGGGAGAGACAGAATGGAGCAGGACCACTCTCTGGGCAGACTGCAAGTCAAGAACACAAAGATGAGACATCAAGTAAAAGTTCTGTGTTTATTAGACCAGATATATTGAGAGGAGCCTTCAAGGGGCTTCCTGGAATCGACTTCCGAAGTGGCATGGTCTCACAGCAGTGGACATCAGGAATGCTGTCTTCTGGAGATCAGCAAGGACAAGCAGCTGGCATGTCATCTGAAGGATCTTCAGAAAATATGAAGGGTTCAGATATATCTTCCAAAGGAGCACACTTCTCTGAACTTGGCCGGGCTTACCAGAACATGGTTGGGAATGGTGTGAACTTTCAAGGATCTTTGCAAGCTTTCATGGACAGCTTTGTCCTAAGTTCTTTGAAGAAAGAAAAAGAAATGAAGGATAAAGCTCTTTCAGATCCACTTTCAGCAAAAGCTCTGGGCTCAGATGGTGGTGAGGAGAAGATAAATAGCAAGTCCTCACAGCGGAAAACAGAGAAGTCACAATATGAACCTCTTGACTTATCCGTAAGGCCAGATGCAGCCTCCCTCCCAGGTTCATCTGTTACTGTGCAAGACAATATTGCTTGGCACGGCTGCTTATTTTGTTCCTTTACAACTTCATCTATGGAACTAATGGCTCTGCACCTCCAGGCAAACCACTTGGGCAAGGCTAAACGTAAAGACAACATCATAGGGAACAACAAAGACCAATCTAGAGAAGCTTCAGCCTCGGTTAACAAAGTGAGTTTGCTTCCCTCTTCTGTGCAGTCCAGCAAGGAGGCAGTGGTTTCAACCATGTTAAGCCAGCTGGACTCAGCTTCTGAGAAAATGACCCAAGGACAAAATAAAGAGACCCTGGGAGAGCAAAAGAGCTCTGCCTGGCCCAGCCACATGGAATCCACTTTTTGTAATTTTACAACAGACTTCTATAAGCAGTTTGGTGTTTATCCTGGTGTTATTGGCACAGGAACACAAAATTCTTGCACCAGTAACGAATCTGAAATAAAAACACAATCTGAAGATGACCCAAATATCTTGCTTTCTGACTCTGTAAATAAAAGTGCTACTGATGACCTTTCTGACATAGCTTCATCTGAGGATATGGAATCTTCCAAGGAAGAAAACATTGAAGATGAGGACATTGACACAGAACCAGATATTATGAATAAGCAGTTGTCTGCCCTAAATAAAGAAAGCAATGAAGTAGGTGACAATATACAAAGTGCAGTCACCTCACAACCAACACAAGGGCTGGTATCACCACTGCCGCAAGCATCAGAAAAGCAGTGGCACAGTCAGAATCTTCTGTCCTCCCATGAAACTGCACAAGGAGTGATGAAGCCTGATCAAGTTCAGGGTCCACAGGTCCTGGAGAAGCAGATGAACATGTTGTCAGTCCTAAGAGCTTACAGCTCTGATGGCTTAGCAGCCTTTAATGGACTTGCAAGTAGCACAGCAACTAGTGGATGTATCAAGAGACCTGACTTGTGTGGTAAGTTTTAGACCTTCTTTTAGACCATTTCAGAAAACACTTGTGCAGAATCACGAAGCTGCTCTTTAAATATACTTAGTCATGTTTGTTAGTAATACATTTTTTTAAATGTTAAACCCTGTGGGCCAAATTCTAGTCTTATATGTGGTCTACTCCATTGAAATCAGCAGTGCTGCATGCATATACTTATACAGGATTTTAGAAAGAACTTGCTTTTTAAATTAGAGTAGCAGCAATAGAGACTATCTGTGCTAGTGGCATCGGAGGGGGATACTTACTGCTTTAGCATACTCAAAGGAGGAAAAAGTTTTTAAAAATCTACATGGTAACTTGCAAACTTTTCAGTATTTTGATATAAGTAAGAACCCAAGAAAAACACTGGATGCTTTGCCAAGCAAACCTTGCTTTCCCTCTCTCTTTTTTTTTTTTTTCCCTTTCATTGAATTGGGGTGTGTTCAGTTACCACAACATTAATGAACTCAAAGGCCAAGTGCATGGAATGTGTCTACCTGTGACAAAGAGCCTTTTTTTTTTTTCCCCCTTTATTCTTTTATTTCCCTCCCCTTTTTTAAAAATTATGTTTTCCTGGTTTGTTTCAATGGCACCCCTGCAGTAGTTGCCCTTGACCATTTTCACTATTCTAACCAGCAGTTGTACAAATTGCGATTTGCCTAATTAAGAATATGCCTCCAGGTAATTAAAAAAAATAACCTACCAAACAAAAAAACCCACCTTTTACCTATTTAAATCTCTGATTTACAACACTACAGTTTTATTTCCTCACATCGCACACATCATATTTGACAAAAATGAAAGCTGAATCTGTTTGGAACAACTGAGAATGAGGATTTTTTCAATCTGTCTCCTATTTTGTCTCTGTAGTTCTTGTCTGAAAGAGATTTTAGAGTGTAAATCCTTTGAAACACAGTATCACTTTAAAAAGCAAGAGTCAGCAAAGGACACAAAAACTTCAGTAATGTTCATTTCACTTAACCTTCAAACTAATCAGAAAACTCACTGTCAGGGCTGAACGTGCATAATAAAATGTATTCCAATTAAAAAAAAAAAAAAAGAAAATAAAAAACCAAGTGATCAGCAATTTAAAATGAAACCCTAAATCTGCAAACACTTAGGAATGGTTATCCTGGTTAACTTGAGGTTAGTGGGAGCTTTGACTTTACTAGGATAGTATCTGTGCTTAAAGCCATAACCTTCAGACCCCTCTCTGCTTTTCCAAGTATATTTGTTGGTCTGATAAAAAAGTCTGATTACATCTTGCAAAGTTTATCTCACTTGTATTCTTAGAGCTTTTTGGCTTCACAATATTGTCATTACTTAAACTGAATCACAAGCCTAAGTATCTGCATGGCCTTACTTGTAAACTCCTGTGTCTCAATGCACTAAGAACCAATTCAGATAGATGGGAATATTTCCAGATTCTTCAGAATCAGCAGTTACATTACTGCTATATTGAAAATACTTAACAGTTAATTTCATTTGCAGCTGGTAAAATCCTATTTGGATTATTTTTTATCTATATTTGTGGAGTACAATCAATCAGTTACAAAAAAAAAAAAAAAAAAAAATCAGAGAAATTATTCTCTAAGCAAACAAGTAGAAAAATTGGTAAACTAAGATTAGTTGCTTTCTACAAAACATCTTTATTCTTCTTCCCAGACTTATTGTTAAAACAACAAAAAAATTCCCTCTAATGTTATTATTGGAGTGGGGTCATGTTACTTCCATCTTTTTTTTTTTTTTCATCTTCCAATCAATTCAACAGACATTTTATGATGGCTTGATTTTATATGATTTCAAAGACCATATCCCTTTCACAAGTTCTCCCCAGTGATAATGGATTTGACTTGAAGTATGAAGGAAAAAAATACACAACAGGAGCTTGTTCTAATTGTTAAGACATTTTTAATGGAAAATGCAGTGTGAGTCCTCCTTTCTCCCCCCTCCAAAAATATATTTTTAAAATTCTTTACTGATATTCTATTGAGTGTTTGCAGAAATTAAGTATTAATGTTGACTATTTAAATACATTATTTCATTTTTCTCAGTATCTCACAGCAGAAGTGGATGAGTATGAACAAGCCCCATGTCAGTAGTTCTTTTTTTATTTGGTTGGTTTGGACACTGCCCACTTGAAAGTAGTGTTTTTGAGGAGTTTTCATTTTCTAAGTGACATTTTATACTGTGAAATCACACTCCATCTGTGCATACTAGTGTGGGGAATCCCACCTGATGTTTCTGCACTAGCAGATTAGCTGTCAGGAGCACCCTGTTCATTTGTTAGCCTGCCTTCCCTCTTGCACAAAGCCCATGACCTTAGTCATTATTCCCTTTGTCTCTCCTACTGCCTGAGGGATTAGAAAACTTGAGACCCACCTTCAGTACCTGATTCCAGGGAATGATTCTTGTGTTCCTTTGTATTTTGGGAGACTGTGCATTTGCCTTTTCTTTTTACAGCCAGTGATGGGGGCAGAGGGGGGGTGTTGACATCTCAAGAGACAACACTGATACACTTGATACAGTCTTTGCACAGTCAAGACAGGAAGGTGGTACTCTTTCTGCAGTAAGAATACAGTGGAAATAAAATTGAAATAAAATATCTCAGCTTCAGTTAGCTGAGATTGGATCCTTGATTGGCCATGCTAATTGAGTTAAATTTCTGGCTGCATAAAAACAAGCTGGGATTTTCAGGGGTCCATGTGGATCATTTTTATTTGGCCGATTTTACCTAAAAATAATGGGTCCATTTTTAAGCACAAATCTTGGCATGAAAAGGGTTTAATTTCTAGAGGAGAATGCCACCAACTCACATTGTCATTCAGGAAAGTCACCACACATGGGGGAAGCAGTCCTCAGTTTCCCTGTAAGTAGAATGAGACTGATGACGTATACAAACTTCTTTTATACTCCAATCATGCTTCAGGCAATAGGGATGAAAGACACAAATAGGAAAAAAACACAATTACTGCACAGTACAGAAATTCCCATGTCAAAATGCTGCTGAGAAAACACCACATTTTTTTGTAATATTCTCCTCTACCTTTAGAGGAGAATAGGAAAGAACAGGAAGAAATTTTAAAAATAACCATTGATGAATTCAGAGTTACTCCTGACCTGTATTTGGTTTTGGAGTCTCAAGTGAGTATACCTAGGAGCCAATCTTGTTAAGCTCTGCTATCACACAGCTCCTAAGAAGATGACTTGCCTTTCCTTGCTGCTTGGCAGCCAGTAGCCCAGCTTGGAGGGCAAGCCCAGGGTGATGGCTCCATGGCTTGGTATCTGCTTTGAGCATCCATGTACTCTTCTTTCACAGCCCTTGCTCATTTGAGAAGTTATGCCTAGCGGTTCTAGACCTACTTTGTATTTAAGTTTTGGAAGGTCTGATTTCCTTTCCATTTATGCTCTTCTCTTTCTCTACTTGTCTTCCCATATACATGTAGTTGTATTGCAATAAAGTTCTACCTCCTGTTCCAAGTCGTTAATAGGACAAGACCCTTTCCTTTCTCTCTCTCCTTTCCTTTAAATTTTTCTGCTTTGTTTCTAAGACAGTAAAATTTCCCTGCTTGCTTTTTCTGCTTGGGAAGTACGTAGGCTTTCAAAGAAGAGCTGGTGGGCTCCAGAACTACTGACCAGGGAGAGTTCTGGGTGTTAGCTGGTTGCTTAATGGGCTAGTGCTATTAAACCCTCACATAATGTTGCCTGAAAATATCAGTTCCATGTTGTCTCTATAAATCTAATTTGCTTCCATTCATGCTTGCTTTCCTCTGCAATTAGTGCTGTTTTCTCCTGCACAGGCTCCACCCCCTTATCACTTCTTTCACTGAGAACAGGGCAAGGCCCTTCTGATCTATGGCAGCAGCTTTGGTGTTCTGATCCTGCAAAGGGCTGAGCACTTCCCGCATTATTTAGAGCAGAAAGCATTCGACATTACACAGAATTATTAAAATGTTCAGCATTGTAACTTTCTGAAATACCTTCCAAACGTGGAACTGCAGCACAGACAAGAGGGCTGGGCAAGGGGAAGATGGATTGTGGCAGATTATTATGGCTTTATTGTCACATAATTATAGTGCTCTCCCCCAATGTTTAAATGGTGAATTTAGTTGTAAATTGCTTATTGCCACAGGTGTCAAAACGAAAAAGATTATACTGCTAGGCCCTTCAGAAATACCACCAACATGTAAAATACAGAAAAAGATTTTTAATTGTTTGTGGTGGCTTCACTTGAATCCTTATTGCAGCTCTTTTAAAATATAAAATCCGTATTAAACAGCAGCAAAATAGAGCCAAGCTCTAGGTCAGCTACCAGGCAATGGAAGGTCATCCTTCTGCAGCCAACTGTAGTACCTTGTAACGCGCTTAGGTAGCCCAACATTTTGTTCTGATCTGCAGTCGAAGGAGTAACCAGAGTATTATTTTCCTTCAAGGCAGAATGAAATGCTGTGGAAGTTTTACTGCAGACTTTTCTTTACCCCGTTACTGTGATTTTGAAGAGGTTTCTTTAGAGTTTCAGTTAGGAGCCCAAGGCCTGCTTTTAGTGTCTGACTGTGCTGATCCCAGGAGACCAGCACCTCGGCCCCACGCCTGGGCTCCAGCCGCACTCGTGGATGTCGCAGTGCCATTTGCATGGCAATATCAAACCAAACTCATATGGCTTGCTTTCTTTTTTTAATTAACTGGGAATGCCAGTGATCCAGTGAAGTTTGTGTTGCTGGATAAAAGGGTCGGTCTGTGAATAGGATTGTATTTGCCAAATGGTTCGCTAGTCATTTCAGTACAAACAAATGGATGGTGTCTGTAAGTCTGCAAACAGTGTTGACATTTAGCCTTGTTTATGTTACTTTCCTTTTGCTGCATATTTTTGGCTAGAAAAGATACTGTCTGAATCAACATTGACTTCCTAAGCAGAAGCTAAGGACCCAGTCTTGCATCCCTCATTCTTGATGAGTGGGACTACTTACATGACTAAGGACTGCAGAATCAGGTCCTATGATTATTTGACTTTAAATTCCACTGCTATATTCATGTGATTTAATTTGCTTGTATTTTATTGTGTCAGAAATTGGTCAGGTGATAAGGTGGGCATCACCATTTTGTTTACCGTTGGAAACTTTTATTTCTTATCATATTTTTGCATTGCGGTGTAACATTGTAACATTCCCATTCCATTCATGTTTCTGGAAATTAACCCCTAAAATATCAGATACAGCTAAGTGCTGAGTACCTTCTATTCCCAGTGAAACAGGAGGCATTCAGTCCCTCCTAGTACCAGATCTGAAAGGGGGATTGTGTTTGCAAAAGGAGGCCTTGGTATGTGCCTTGATTTCAGACATCAGTGGCCAGCCGCACCAAGGCAAATCCCTAGCACAGAAAGGCTTTTCTTTTCTTTGCAGAGACAAAATAATGATGTAAGCTTAGAGCTGTATGATTTTACTCTTAAGTTTCATCTCCCAAACAATATATTCTTATTGTTTTTGTCATATCCAGGTCAAATTTAAATTAAAATTTAGGATTAGGCAGAAGCATAGAGATGTTTCCAGGTCTTTCCAAAGTGAGACAATGCTGTGGTTTGTGTTTTGGTTCAGGAATATATATTCTTGTGTCTGAGGTATAGAATTTCCTATAATGACTCATAACACGAACAATTTAGACATTCTTGTAAGTCAAAACTAAGTGTATGATTAATACCTATTATGAGGCCAATTTTAAACAATTAATTTGACAGCAATTATAATTTTACGTTGCAGGCTTCAGAAATAAATAACAAAATTCATCTTTGTAATCTAAGGAACTTAGAATATCTTAATACGGAGGTGATCTTATTTTGCACAGTATTGCATATCTGGAATTTCTGAGGTTTGCTCCCACCTGTCTAGATACCTGTAGTACCAGGCATAAATAATTACCTGAGGCTTATTAATTGTTTCAGCAAAGAAAAAACTATATACCTTATGTGTAAGCATTAATATATGTATACACAATACATCCACAATATATAACAAACCATCATAATAGTACAAAAATAGAGGTCCTGAATATGTTCTGTTATTTATGTGTTTGGCAAGCTTAGGGAATGGACTTTAGTATGAGTGAAAATTCTCTTAACATTTTTAAGGTTATTTATTGTCATTTCTATTTGAGTTTTTAATGGTCCTGTATTTTGTAATGCTTTAGCAGGAAAAAATACTGTAGTTATCTTTTTTCATATTCTTTAAGCAATATTTCTAGCTTAATATATTGTGCCAGGTTTTCCAATATTAACCAAGAAAGACAGTAAAATTCAATGAACAGCACTCTGACATCCACAATTTAAAACCTGTGATTGAAGTGAAATGTGTAAACTTCTAGTGGGTTATCATGTGCTTTGGAATAGAGTATTGTTGGAAGTAATTAGAAAATATATTAAGGTTTCCTGGTAATGAAGGTATGTAAGTTTTAATAATTGTTGCTTCCTGAATAAGTGTCAAACTATATCTTTAAATGTATATGGAGTTACAAGTTAGGTCACTTCTGAATGGAATGTAAAACAATACTAAAATGCTTCAATAACTTATCTCAGTGTTGCTAATAAAAAAAAAAAGCTGTTAACCATTAGTGCAGTTTTGAGTCATTTTGTTAATTCATTCAAGAAAAGTCTCTGAGAAACTGTTGTACCTGTTGGTAGACCAAAGACCACTCATGCAATCCACAGTTGTTTGAAGCTTTGAGAGGCAAACTCTGCAAAGCTGCTTGTTGGCCTTGTAAAGGATATTTCTTAAAAACGCAGTCTTCTAAGGAAGGACTGTTTTGTCATTAGAATGATGCCATGTATGGTTAGACAGGTATATATGGGAGGGGCATTAGACTTGTTTCCTCTGTCACAAAAAATATCTCTGGAATGTGGGACCTGCTTCTCCTCTGTCACTATTAAAATCCAGCAGAAATTTTTGTGGAGGCCACTACTAAAAATGAGTAAGGTGGGATGGATTCAGTGTGTAAGTATTAGTGCCTGGGTACTTGGCCAGGATGAGCTACATATTTGGGTCCAGTCCTGCAGCCTTAGTGAGTAATGGGTGTACAATGTCTGTCCCAGTGGACATACCAGGAGCATCCAGCCCGTGAGTGATCTCTTGGTTAATCTTGCCTAGCCTGACATTGAATCCCAGTTTCCAGCACTGCAGGTAGCACTGACCTGTCCTTTTTGTTTCCCATGGGAAGAAGGTACAATAAGTGCCCTCAGACTAGCCTTCCTCCTCAGCCCCGTGTGCAGTTACCCAAGGTAGTGCAAGCACAGGGTGACAAGCAACTAGCTGCATCAGTCCCAGTAGTGTCACCCAGGTCTGTGTTGTTACCAAGATGGGACCCATACAAGGTGGCCTGTTGTTCAGCACACTGCTGACTACACAATGGAAGCTAAAGGAAAGCATGACTAGGGCTCCCAGTGTCACATCTTCATTAATGCTGTCAGTTTTGGATAGCATATTGGTACTTTTTATTTATTCCACCAAAACACCATGAGTCAGGACCTGACATTTGAGTGTTCTGTGTCATACTGAGAAAAATCTGTAGTTCAGCAGTAGGACAATTATATTATTTTGGAAAGGCTAGAAATAATACAGCATTTGTGAGACAACTGTAACATTTATCCAGACTCAGTGTGAGATTGTTCTTCCTTTTATTTGGAGAGCATTTCCAAAAAAGTATCAACTAGGAGCAAAGAGAAAAAAGACAAGAAAAAGTGGCAGTTATGAATCCATTTAACCCCCATAGGGTATAATCTCATCTTGTGTAATGCTGCTGGATGTTACATGCCTAAACTTCTATGCAGTGAGCTGTGAATATAGTCTTTATTGTCCTGTGGGCAATATCACTAAGGAAAAAATATCTCTGTAATACAATGGAGCATTTGTCTGAATGGCGTAACCTAAGGTCCATAACATCAAATCTAAAGTTGTAATTATACAGCTGCAGTCACACCACTCAAGTGAAGGCTGTGTCAGCACTTGCATTCTATAAGAAATCCTGTTTTCAAGGGTTGATGAGTCATATGCAATAAACATTTCTCACTAAACAATTGTTCTGGTTGTTCCAAAGCAACATCTAGGTACAGGCCTTTTCCCAGTAGGATGTGGTTGTGTCCTCTGCGAGATGCCATGGCTGAACCTGGCAGCTTATTTTGCTAATTAATGAATCTCTTCAGATTTAGAAAATTACCTAAAAGGTTTGGGGCTTTGTCCATTTTTATTATTTTCAAAATGCAAACGAGTTGGAAAAAAACTAGGGTGGGCAAAGTCTTCACTAACAAGGATTGTAACAGGTGAAATATGTCTTTCTTGGAAGTTATAAAATTTTTCCCACTTTGTCTTCCCCAATATTGATTTAAGATCTCCCAACGCTTCCTTAGAAGACCCGGTCACAATTTTCCTTTTTGAGAGACCTTGAAGTGGAGTCTTTCAAGCTCATAGTAATTGTTATTGCCAGTTGAAGCAGCCACACATTTGCTGGCAAGGAGCAGACAGGAAAGAGGTTTATTTACAGCAGCACCACAGGGGTGAACGAGGAGCACTGTGCATCCCTCCCACACAAATGGAAAAGGGATACACTTAGGATTGAGACCAAACAGTGGAAACCACAACAGCTTTCCTACTACATGAAATTTCCAGATAGGTATGCTGGATGGGAGTGACTTGGGCTAGCAGCTGCTCTGCCCAGAGCATGGCCATTTACAAACAGGTGTTCCTGAAGCAACCCCATGCCAGGCAGTTGGACCCAAAGCTGCCCGCCCTGTCCCATTGTCCATGGAGCGAGACGCAGGCCAGCGAGTTTCTTTAAGCCGATCTCTGATCCGGGGCGTCTGTAGCACCATTCCCTGCATAGAACAGTCATTGTTCAGCTCACAGAGCAACCGTGGGGTAGAAAATAGCATGCCATGCTGGGGATCAGAGAGGGAATTGTTCCTTAATTATCTCTTACTGAAGGAAAAACCCAAGCATATCCCAATACGTGTCATAACTCTGGCAGAACACAAGTCTTTTAAATCAGATTTGAGGTGGGGGCCTCACGTTCAGAAGCTGGCAGCTGTTGCTCCTCCTGCAGGTCTACCTGTGATTCACTCAGTGACCATGGAAAAAAATAAGTTTTCTGCTTTGGATCCTCCATTGTGAAACAGAAAACAATAGTACTTATCTCCCTGGTAGGAGTGCTGTGAGGATAAATGAATTAATAAATGTTTGTAAAGCACTTTGAAGATGAAGAACGTTACATAAGTCCTCAGTGCATAAATGCCTCCTTCTCTGATATAACTACAGTAGTCTATAAAAATTTGTTGACGAAAATAAACACACATTGAAAATATGTGTTGGGTGTGAATATCCCTTCAGTGTCCCCCCAGCGTCCGTGAGCCTGACCTCCTGAGCAGCAAACCTGGTGCCAAAACCTGCCTTCAGCCTCAGCCCCTGCCTGCGCCACACAGCTGGTGCTTGGGGCTCTCTGCACCTGCAGGAGCTTTGCCATATTTTGGCTATGATGTCCATCCACCAAATCCATGAGTTTTGACCTTCAGGCTCTTTGGAATGCCAGCTGGGTTGAGCCACCAGTTTCTGACCACGGCTGCAGCAGCCCAGCCCCAGCCGTCTCATGGAGCTGCGCAGCGCCGGGGCCGAGGCGGGCGATGGCTCAGTAATGTGTCTGCTGGGTTGCTTGGCTGCTTGCCCACAACCAGCCTGTAGGTCCTCCTGTCTTGTGTGAGCAGACCCGTGTCAGGACAGTGGACCTGGCCTGCTGTCTGCCACCGTTTGACCTCTCCTTTTCAGCATCAGTGGGATGCTCCGTATTCGGTCTCCACAGTGCTCGGCAGGTTCCGGTGCTCCTGCTCACGCCCGCTGATCTGGTGGCTGAACTGGCTGTTATGTGGTTTTTAATTGAATGGCAGTGACTTCAATTCGATACTTGTAAGTTAAAATTTTTATTGCCTGCTTTGCAACATTACCATTCTAGATTAGTCCTTGTTGCTTTACTCATTTTTATTTATTTTTTTTGTTCAAGCCAGGAAGCACATTTGATCCTGAACAGCTCACATGTGTAACGAGGCAAGTTAAGAGCATGCAGGGAAGGGAAACCAACGCTTCAGCCATATAGAGATGTGACATTTATCAAGAGAGATGTATAAGAAAAGGTTTGTGCATTGAAATGAAGAGGTTAAAGACAAAATTCAGGATTTCTTGGGAGCTCTCCTCAGTTCACAGCTGCCACGTAGATCAGTTTGTTAGACCATGTTAGCCCTAATTGTGTCCTGTTTCACTTATCCCTTTGCACAGCTAACCCTGTTCCAGTCTGTGCACTTGATTTTCTTTTAAACCCTGTCAAATGCTCCTGGCAAACCCGCAGCTGGGTCAGCCTGCCAGTTGGGGTGCGGAGGAGCGCAGTGCACTGCTCTGCGGGGCGGGTAACCCCTGGCAGGGGCTGGCCAGCCCCCAGCCCCGCTCCCCACGCGGGCAGCTGAGAGCTCTGCTCTCCCTGCCGAGAGTTTGAAGAGGGTGACAGCTTTTCCCCAGCAAAGTCAGCTCCCATGGCATGTTCACTCAGATGCCAAATGCACCAAGAGGCATCGCTGGCAGACCCAGACAAGCCCGACCTCTGACCGGCACCCACATGCTCCCAGCCGTGGGACTGGTTATTCCATCTGCTGACATGAGAACTGGCTTAAGAACGGGTTTATGGGTATATTCACTAATCGTTACATAACTGTATGTTGGGATGAAACAGAAGAAAAACAAACCAGAAAAGCTTTCCCAAAGGATAGAGGTGGGAATCCCATTAACATGACAGCTCCCTCTTTAGTTGCCAAAATGATTGACAGCTGGATAAGGTCAGAAGATGAAAACCAAGCCATGGGGGACAGAGCAGGGAGGGGAGGGGGCCGATCAGTTGAATAAAACACTGAGTGTCAGTGCTGGGGAAGGAGAAAACCAGCACTCCCACTAGAAAAATCCTCACCCTCTGCTCCCCTACTGTTTGTTTGGGGAAAATGCTGCAGCTTAATCAGAATTATTTACAAGATAATGGTCCATTGTTTGTAGTAAGACAGATGCTGTCTGTGGGAATTTGGTGGTTTATGCTCTACGCATTACAGTGCCATTGCTGTGTACAGATGGGATCACAGTGGTATTGTTGTTATCCACTTTTTGGAAATGTGGAGGATCCTTACCATGAAAGGAGGATCCTTAAACAGAAGGAGTTTTCTTGGGCTCAGAACTGGGATTTCTCTTAAGGTAGAATTGTGTTTGTACGTGTATGGGAGAAGAAGAGGACAAGGTGGAAGCACTTTTCTTGAACCTGTAGCATGAAGGGTCCCTCGGCTGGCTTTACTTGGTGGTGGTGGACATGAATTCAACAGATGGATGGATCCTGTGTGTTTTTTCAAAGGCAAGGAGACACGTTCTGGTGGGGTATGTCAGTGCTCCCTCTTCTGCTGGTAGCTGACAGAGTCTGTTGCTTGGAAGGTGGTGTGAGAGGTACACAAGCATGTCTGTGCCAGAGTAGGGCTTGTCTGCTCAGTAATCATCCTCTGGTTGTGTGAGTGCCACACATGGTGTTCCCTGCCATCCTCCCCATGCTGCAAGTTAAACACTGAGCACTTCTGTTTCACCAGAAAACTTCATCCTGATGATTTTGTGGGTGATGCTGTGGGACAGGAAAACTAGATTTTCACTGGATTCCTACACAGAAAACCAAACCAAACCAAACCATACCAAACCAAACCAAAAATACAGAGAAAAATATTTGTTTATTTAGAAGATCAAATGAAAGATTAAAATAAATAAATAAATAAAATAGTTTAATCCCAGCAGAAACTTTGTTTCCATAAGCATCCCCTTCCAGCCCAGGTAGGAAGTTCAATGTGGAGGCCTAGAGCCCGGCAAAGGGGACAAGCGCGTGATATGCAGGAGGGTGACCCAGTGCCACGTGAGAATCGCTGCACCCAGGAAGAACAGGGAGCTCTGGTGAGGCCAGGGGAGATGGCTGCCTCCATCAGCATGTCCATCTCACCAGCTGCCTGGGTCTGTCTCAGCAAAGCACAGGGGAGACCAGCACCCACAGCGCTCTCCCATGACCCTGTGATGAGAGGTCAAGGACCACGCCACACAGAGCTCTGCGGTGCTGTGCCTTTCTCAGGACCAAATCCTGCCTTGCCTTTTCTGCCCGAACCACCGAAGCCTGTGAGATGAGCAGTTCCTCCTCAGGTCACTGTGCTTTTGAGCAGGACCTGCAAACAAGGTGCAGGACAAGGGGGTGGAGGGTGCCTGGGTGGGTGTGGGTGCATGTGTGTGTGCACGCGTTCCTCTCTCAAACATCTGCTTTTAGTGTGCAACAGCTCACATGTTACCTCGGCAGAGACTGGTGTGCACCAAAGGCAACCCAGAGACGACAAATCACCAGAAAAGCTCCAGAGGGGATTCTGAGCATCCACGTCTGGTATCCCAAGATCCATTAGCTTTCAGGTAAAATGGAAAACAATAACCATCTTTTTTGTATGCAAGATAATTAAGCTGTCTTTCCATCACTGCAAAATGCCTGAGTTTCCCTGGAGAAAGCAGAGGGCCTGGGAATGGGGAGTGAGACAGAGAGAATAGCTGATTCACGCTTTTTGGTGTCCGTGCAGCTGGAAATGGGTTTCCAACATCAGCATGTCCTCCTCTGGGCAGGGTCCCCCTCAAAATGGGTGGTGGGAGGTGGCAGTTCCTGAGTCCTCCATTCCACCTGGGCTTAGTGTGCTGCCTGGTATGGATCTGATAGCATCTGAGCATGAGTGGAAACCACTCTGCCCAAGAAGATGGATGTCCTTTGGCTTTTGTGAAATGGAGTTTTCCAAGAATACCCTTGAAGGGTTAGATTGGTGGAGGAGATTGCCACTTCTGAGTGATTCCATTTTCCCTAAGTGTCTCTAGTGGGATCTGTACAGGGAGCTCAAAGTTTTTTCCTCCAAGTCAGCATTTATTTGCAAAATCTTAATTTTGTATTTCCTGACATTTAAACTTTTCAGCCTAATGTTCTAATAAGGATTCTGTCTGTCTGTCTAAATAAAGCTTCGTTCTAATGAGGACACCATCCATCTCCTGAGACGGAGCCGTAACGACTTCCAGGCTCGGTGTAATTTTAGCTGGGCTCCCTTCCCCACCCTCTTCTCCCCACAGCTCTTTGTTTGGGGTGTAAATTATCTGTTTTGGGAGGAAGTTGTGCAGAATTTCATTTTGGGTCAAGTGACTGAACTATTGTGTGAGCCTCTGCTTTCTCTCTGAAAAGGGGGATTTTGCTCACTCCCAGTTGTATGTTCAGTGCCTGCTTATTTGCAATTTCTGTTCATAAGACTGTGGGTTTTCATGCCAACGATTTTCTGTTTGAGTTATTGGAGTAGGGAGGTTGTGGGAGCATGCCAGTGTCAAAGGTTGTTGCTTGAATGATAATTAATAACATTATCAGGCTGATTATGTGTTTAGATGTCCAGAATCAGGAGTGAATTGAACTTGTTAAATTTAATTCCTACCTCTGAATATCTGACTGTTTCTCGTGGCTGGGAGACTGGCGTGCTCACCAGTCTTGCATTTGCATAAAGGACAAAACCAGGAATTTGAAAGGGCAATAACTAATGAGAATTGCTGGAATTCTGGGCTTCTGGCGTTCATAGGGCTTCTCCTACAGCACCATCACTCTGCCAGCTTTTGCCAGGGAGAAGAAAGCACAGATCGGGTGCGTGATAATGATTATAGACCCTGGTTTCATTGTGTCAGCTGCTAACTGCAACGTGGAGTCATTTGAGATTGGAGATTATGTCTTTTAAGGTCCCCAAGAGCTGTTTCACATGCGACCGATTACCTCTGTCAGAGGCGGGAGAGCCAGGTCCCACCTCAGTGGGTGGGATCTGAACTCATGCTTTCAGAGGTCAATAACAGGGTTTTTAGACCTTTGTGCCTCTTGGTCCCTTATAGCCAGACCTTTTCTGTTAAAACTGTTTAAATAGCAAACCAGTAATAAAAGGATCATATGTGTTTCCCACTGAACAGGTTCTTTAAGGCTATTATGATAATTAAAAACATATGGTGCCTACACAAGTCAGAGGGAAACCACAGATGTACAAATTAGGTATTATATAAGGTTTTTCTTTTTTTGCCCTTTCAAAAACAACAAGCCAAAGAAATACAAAGAGATAAAGATGGTAATTTTTTTGAGCTGGTAGGTAGCATTTTGGATTTTTAATCATGAAATATGCAAGCCTCCTTCCTTATACATAATCAGGGCAAACTCTAATACACAGGAAGAAAAAAACAGTAGCATAAGACTGCATTATTATGGAAGGAATAAGGAAACACTTTGTTTCATGCAAGTTATTGGAGACCAGGAAACCTTTTGCATTTTTTATGATGTTTCCCTGCACAGACATGGAGGATTATATTTATTAAATATTGAATTATATTGAAATTGGATTGATGCAGGCAAAGAAGGACATTTCTTTGTATTCCATTTTTCCTCCTTTTAAAAAAGGGAAATGTACTAATATTGATTGCAGTACAAGTAGCCATTTGTTTTAATTTAAAAATATAGGATTGATTTTGAGAAGGTGATAAATACTGCTAATAAAAAAAATCAAAATGGGGATTTATAATGATTCTCTGTTAAGTCAATGGTTTAGTGAGGCTAACTTCTAATAAAAGTGGAGACAAGCTGAACTATCCATAGCCAATGGGTTCTTTCACAGAATCATAGAATGCCAGGTTGGAAGGGACCTCAGGGATCATCTGGTTCAACCTTTCCAGGTACTATTAGAGTTTATAGGAGATGGCTCCACACCCTGAGCCATTTGCTAGCCCTGCAAACTTCCCTTGGTTCGCTGGGTCGTGCTACAAAAGGTAAAACTGCTATCACTCAATGCTCCTCGCTCCTGGTTTTGTCTTTCTTTTGCTAAAAACGGGCAGCCCAGGGCCCGCCGGCTGGCGGGGGGTCCCCTCATGGGCAGACAATGCCCCGAGATGCTGTCGAGCCGGGTGTGGCTGCAGGGTCTGAAGGGGCGTTGTGGGGAGTCTTAGCTCCTCTGGTGGGACCGTGCAGCTCCACAGGTCTCGGGGTCTCAGCCCCTGCTGGCCCGGCCCACGGGCAGGTCTCAGCAGCACCTCTAGTCCCGTGGCCCTTGTTTTGAGCTACGTGGCTCACGCAGCAGCGGCATCTCCCTGGCACCTTGTCCTGCCAGACCCTCCTCTCCTCGCCTGGAGCTGCTCAGGGCTTGGTGGCTCCCGTGTCCCTGCAAGGAGCGGGACGGCAGCAAGTGCTGCTGGTGGTGCCGCGCGGGGCTGGCGGGCAGCACCGCACCAGCCGGGGCAGGACTCCCGTTCCGCCCACCGGCTGCGGGGCTCAGCGCTGCTCTGCGGGGCTCAGCGCTGCTCTGCGGGGCTCAGTGCTGCGGGGCTCACCGCTCTGAAGGGGCCCGGCAGCCCCAGCCCCGCTCCCTGCCCGTGGCAGCCCCTGTTGGGGCCGGGCTGGTGGGACTCCTCGGGGGACCCCCGCGGCAGTGCCACCCCAAAGGCAGGGAGCCTTCCTCTCCCACGGGGATCTCGGAGGCCTTTTGCTGTGTTTCCTTATGTTTTAGCCTGTCTTTTATCATAACATAGACAACTTTTTTCATTCTTTCTTACTTTCTCCCCTCTCCTCAAAGAAACTTTTAGAAAGGGAAAAAAACACACCAAAAACAACTCCGGGGAAAGAGGAGAGGAGGAGCCCGATGCTAACGCTTCAGGTTTGCAGGAGTGGTGGCTGAGCATGCATTTCTGCAGAGAGGCTTTTCTTTCATGGAGTGAGTGATAGCAAACTCAGTGTTATTTTGCATGTAGGTGTTACCATTTTAACTTCTACTGAGGTAAAATAACACCTTGTCACTCAGTACAAATACCAATCACAAAATGAATTAATTGTAATAACTGTTGTCAACAGAACAAAAGACTTGTTGCTTTCCTAAGCAGATTTCAGTGCCAT
The DNA here is from genome assembly GCF_020740795.1 of Apus apus. Lineage (NCBI taxonomy): Eukaryota > Metazoa > Chordata > Aves > Apodiformes > Apodidae > Apus > Apus apus. The sequence goes on along the minus strand of NC_067292.1, from coordinate 11,759,173 downwards.
GGATAACTACATACAGAGGTACCCATTGGGCTTATTCAGTGTGTATAGTCAGACATAATTTCCTCTGCCTTTCTCTGCACTTTGTTGTAAAAGTCTCAAAAATTGAGTTAAAACCCTGTATTTTTTACATATTGCTACATATACACTTTTCCAGTGCTTATGATTTCTTTTTTTCTCAGATAATTCCCAAACATTTTACTAGTTTTTTTGTTGTGTTGTTTTTTTTTTTTCCATGGGTAATTTCTTAAAGAATTAACAAGCTTGTAACAGGCTGCAGAATCTGTGTATTCACCTTATGCTGTGATGGACAGTTACTTTCAGAGAAGGCATGGGCAGCCTTTTTGCTCAACAAAATATATTTTGGTAATGTTTCTTTTTCAGCTAGTCATCTTCATCCAAAATGAACAGTGCTGTCCTGATAGATGGGTGAAGTTCCCTTTGAAAAGGAGGGAAGAGAGAAGAAATTAGCCAAGAAAAGCAAAATTCTTCATACTTGTGCTAGCCACAAATTTATTCAAGTGAAGTTTGGGGTAGGGGGAGAACTAATTAACTAATTTTACAAAGGAGCCTCAGTACAGCAGGAATCAGTGCCAATATGCTATACTCATTTTACATGGCTGTTTAGCTTAATAAAAAAATAGTATGGCATAGCCTCTGTAATTTACTGCAAATGCTGTGTATTTTCTTAAAGAAACATACATTAATATTGCAGCCTGGGATAGTCATAAAGACCACTGGCAGTGGAGTAAACATTCACCAGGAACTGACCCACAGACAACCGAAGGTCCATTTTGCATCCTTATTTAACAGAATAAGTATTTTAGATTGCTTCCTTTTCAAAGCCTATCAACAGACTTCAGTGCTCCCTGCCTTCCATGGGAGCAGAATCACAAACTCAGATAAAATACATGGAAAATTAATTATCCATGAGTCTTCCCCCAGACATGAGCCAGGAAGTAGGAAAATATCCCATGTAACAGTGTGTTTGGGTAGGGCTCCCCATCCTGCAGCTGGAGTGAAGGGGTGAGAGGCTGATAGAGCCCCAGCAGTGCAGCTGTGTGCCATTAACTGGGCACCAGGTCCTGCTGTTCTGTCTCTTGCTTGATTAAAGCAGGGTGCAGCTCTCTGCTGCAGCTCCTGCTTTGCAGGAGAGCAAGAAGCACCCTGGAACCACAGTAAGTCCTTCCTGAACCCCCTCTCCTTTCTGAACCCGGGGGGCTGGTGGGCTAGGAACCTTGTGCAGCCGCTTTCTGGGCTTTGTAGTGAGTGGTAATATTGCCATGCTGCTTTGATGCAGGGAATTTCTGTGGTTTCCCCTCAAACACTCTGCTGTCAGTAACATTTGGTCCTTCTTGTTGACAACTGCTGTGTCTTCAGCCACCAGTCATTCAAACATTTCTGCTTCTACCTGGAACTTGCTTCTTACATGGGAGCACTGCTCTGCAGCTGCAGTGGAGCATCCCAGCAGCACAATTCCTGGTGCTGGGAAAAGGACCTGCTCACTCACAGCTCTAGATGGGCAGCAGATGACTCAGTGTAAGCTACAGCACATCTGTTCTTGTGGTCTTTTCTTCTTTTTATTGCTTAAAGAAACAGTCCTGAATGTGCCTCAGTGATTTTTCTCTCATGAACTTCCCATGGCAGAGGGGTCTGGAATATCCATAACAATGCAG
>NC_067292.1:11657500-11752500 GCF_020740795.1 Apus apus | reverse complement strand
TCCTGTACTCCTAGGAAGAAACTTGAACAAAAAAAAGGAAAGCTGGATTGCTTTGCTCCCTTAACCCAGCTCGCACTTACTGAATCCATAACTGGTACTGCAAGTACTTGAAAGGATTAGGGTATGTTATGAGGCAAGCTATGGCACAACAGCTACATAGAAGGCTGAACTGCTGCTGTACATCAGCCAGGAGAAGTGAAAAAATACAGCAAAACTCTGTTATGGTCTCTTGCAGGGAGCTTTCCTTAAAAATCTTTTTCTCCATCTGAGGAACCCAGACTCACAGGGAGATTATATTCTGACCTGGGTCTTTATTCCAAACCACTTTTACTTTCTTTGTGTGGCTGATCATCCAGCAGACTTCTCCTGGTGCAGGAAACAAAGAGGTCTGTCTATCAAACATAGGTGGCTGATGATGGTGGAGGAGAACTTCCTCCACCTGAGACAGTAGCACATGGAATGAGTAGTCAGTTGTTGTTTTGAGGAAAAACTTCAGTCAGACCACACTTGCCTATTTAGCACAAGGCATTTAATCTGCATTTTCTGTCATCTTTATGTTTACATAGTTTATTTGCCCCATTTAATTTTCTTAGGCAAAGTCTATAGACAGATGTATCTCTTAGGACCACATCTTTATTATTTCTCATATAGAGCACTTTGCTGCCGACAGCGGGTACCGTTAAAAATTCAGCATTTGCCCTCATCAGTAATTAGTTTGAGAAGGAAATAGCATGTTACTGTACAGCAGGATACAGTGGTTACAGGGCTGAGTGGGATGGTGCTTGCTATGTGCACACCTTTAATAACTGTACTGCTGCTGCTGTCTTAAGTCTATGTTTTCCAACTTGTACTCTTATATAACAGTGGATGCAAATGCAGACAGGCAATTTCTTTTGGCTTTAATGGGCTTTTCCCAGGAAAACATAACTCCTTATATTGTGTAAGCTTGGCTGGCAGTAGGTGCATTAACAGGGTCAGTAAAGGTGTTATGTCTGTAGGGTATATGTCAAAAAGTTCTGAAATAGGCAGAAAAAGTTTCAGGTGTTATGAGTGGAGATTTATCTTGATGAGCATAAATACATTCAATAACAACTTACTGAATAAGGGAATTATGTGTCAGAAAAACAAACAGTTGTTATGTAAGCAGTATGCTGCTTTTGGGAGAGGGGTGGCTTGTTCTTTCCTAGCTATCTCATGTAAGGATTAGGGTTTTTTGCATGATATACTGTAGAGGAAAGGAACCTCTCTGCTCCAATGGAGAAGACTGCTCTATGTATACATCTCAAATTTAGGATGGTATGTGGTGTATGGATGGCAGAACGGCCCAGTAAGCAACACAAATACAGGCTTGCTAACTTGAAAGCTAATATCAACATTAGATTTGTGACTATGCAAGGCATAAATTTGGTAACTAAGATCTGAGGGTATGCAAGCATATTTTGAAACAACAGGTATTGTGTAGTTTTTACACCGCACATCTGACAATATTTCTGCCAGAAAGCAGAAAAGCTACCAGTAAATGCTTCTAAGCCTTCCCCAGCTCTTCAGAAACCCAGAAAATGCTCGGCTGCTCCTGTCCATCCTGTACACCCAGCTTATTCATTAGCAGACTGCATGATTAGTATGGTGATCTCATTCATTAGCAGACTAGATCATCTGGTGTTTCCAAACTTCTTGTTTCAAAGCACTGTCTTCAAAGTCCACACTGCTGAGAGTACCAGGCCTTGTCACGGCTGCTTGGGACTTGGAAGTTGTTCTCTGAAGCAATGTGAAGCAAGGAGAGACTCGCATAAACAGGGACAGGAAAATCCTGTAGGAATTGCAAATATGACACCCAATAGTGTTGATGTAATGTAACTGGTTAGGGAATTGGCTTATAGGCTTCAAGGAGAGTTCAAATAGGACATGGCTGCTAAACTGAGTTTAGCAAGTGAGTGGTAGAATAGAGCAGGAGGAGGTAAATGTGTGTGCATGTTAAATGCAGGTGGCAATTAATTTTCAAAGAACATAGCAAACATGTTTTTAAAATTTTCTTTTGTACCCTTGATTATGAAGCCCTAAAGTTGTCTAGCAATTAACTGAGGAGTGCTGTCCACTTAGAAGCTGAGAGAAACAAGGGTTCATTGAATGGCAAAAATGTGACTTTTCAGAGAAAAAAAAACGGTTCCATGCTTTTTCTCCAAGTATAAGAACATCCAGCTTAAATAGAGTATTCAATTTTTAATGAATTGGGCTCTTAGTGCCCTATGATCTATGGATGAAGAGCTAAAAAATGATAAATGCACATACACAACTGATGGGATTATACCCAGCGTAGTTCCTTTGGAATATATTCTTGTTTGGTTTTTTTCAGTTTTCTGCTTAGATATATTCTTGATCGTGGCCATAAGCTGTAAATTATTTGCAGTATTTTTAATCATTGTCTCAAACATTTTCACCTTTTTAACTGAACTTTATTTTAACCTAAATTGGTATGCTTCTCTCCTACTCAAAGAAGAGTGGAGTATTTTAAAATATGGGACAGTATTTAGCATTCAGTATTTTCTAGCCCAAGAAACATTATATAATAATCTATAATCAAAACCACTAAAAACCTGTTAACTGCAAAAGTCTGCTTCATTCTAACATTACAACTAAAACTCATTTATAAGTAAATGAAAGTCAAGAGGATTAAATTCAATTAAAATTACTTTGAAGTATGGGGGGAAAATGTTTCATGGTGATATAAATCAACATATTGTTATTGCCTTCTTTTCCTTATCCGTTAAGGGTCTCTAAAGCAAAATGTAGTCTAAATTATACATGGAGAACAAATAGAGAGAAAAGAACGCCATGCACCCACAAGCACAACCCAACTCAAATGAAAGGTTTGGGTGTACTTGTGGCTGAATGGTGTGCTTTTCTGTATGCTTTGCAAGCCAGAATTGAGGAAGGTTTCTCCCACTTGCAGCCTCCATACCTTTATTGAGTGCAGTATAAATAGAAAGCCAATTAAAGTACATCTTTGTTATAAAAAAGAGAGAGACAAACAAAAAACCAACACCATTTTAGTGTGCATGCATTTTTTACTGAAAGTGGGATCTCAGCAGAGAAATTAACTTTAATAATCTATGGATTATAAGACATATCAAACCTTCAAAGCATTGCAGCATTAGATCTGTTCTCAAAAGGGTTTAAATTACTTTAATAGTTAATAATAAGTGATATGACTCATTTTTCCAAGTAAATAGAGATCGGTTGTCATTTGTTCATCTGGTCTCCAAACCTTTTAATTATGGCTAAGAAATTCCTCAGTACCTATTGAGTGCCTCAGGGGTGTGTAATACTAAAATGCACTTAGAGTTTTTCTTCTGTTATTTGATGTTTTACTATTAGGACATAAACCTAATGCAAGGCAGGGAGCAATGTTTTCAGTATCCCTCTAGACCAGCAAATGTCAAGCCCCTCTAAAGAAACATACAGCCACCCTAAATCATAGTTCAGTGCACATGTTTTACTGTCAATTAAGTTATTGATCTTAACACACATGAAACACTTGGAAACCCACCCATATAGAAATGCAAGTCAGAAACATCTCATTGAAGAAGATTTTATGGAAAGAGGGTCCAATTCTATGACCTTCCTGGAAGGAATGTCATTGTTGGACATTAAAAATCAGACACCAGAAATTTCACTAACTCCTTGCTTGGCAAAGTTTACTCCCATGAGCAAGAGCAGGCTCACAGAAAAACAATGTTACTGTTTTTTAAGAAAAGAACCTCACTGTCTGCTTTAAATCATATATTGTTCCCACAGGTTTCAATTACTTCACATAATCAGCTGGTGCCAGTTGGTAACAATGGCGTGGCTTTCTGTCTCGATGGCTCTCGTACAATACTTATAAATGAATTCTCAAACTGATCAAACCCAACATTGTTCCTCTCATTATTGTGCTCAACCTCACCATTCGCAGAGCTAGCATTCACATGAGTGTCAGGGACCCCCAGGCTGGCTGGACAAGCTCCTCTCCCAGCCAGAGCACAAGGTGGGGCAGTGCTCCCCAGCAGTGGCTCCGCTCGTCGCTGGGTGCTGGCAGGACCCTCTTCAACCAGCACCTGAACCCATCCTTAGTGCGTGGAAATGTGTGAGCTTCACACAATTACTGCTGTACGGTCCTGTACAAAAGCTTCCAGAAATGTATGGGTAGAAATTCATTTCTCGAAGAGATTTTAAAGAAGTAGAGAAGCTACCCTTGTATCTCTCCACCTCTTCGAAGAACCAGTCTCTAGAAAACACCGTTACAATGTACAAAAGTGAACAGCAGCTTTGCACAGTTAAACTGTTTTGCATCATCTCTTCAAAGTCTGCAGAAGATACAGATAATTTGGTCTAGAATTCTAACATTTCTGCAAGAAACATGGAATGATTATTGGTTGGATGTTATTTCCAATTCATGAGATTCTACTAGGCTGGCCGGAGAAGTTGGGCAGGGAACAGATTGTTTTCTCATCTTGCTCTTTGGCAGCAACATTTTAGTAAGATTTTGTTTTGTTTTAAAATAATGATCTATATTTTCTTCCGTAACTCCAGCAGGCTTTTTGCACATTGCCATGTCTGATCCCTATGATGTGTGTCCCAACCACAGCACCTCTTGGGTCAAGTGAAGTCCTTCTATAAGCTCACTGGGATGGCAGCACACGGGAGCTCCTGCTGCAGGTGGGCTGCTTCATGCAGCCCAGCAACAGCAACTGCAAAACAGGGACCACCCCCCTGCCCCGTTACAGCTGTGGATAGATACCAATTGCAAAAAATTGCAATTAGTTGAAGAACATTCTTCATTTTCATAGGCATCACAAAGAATTGCTCTTCTGTCCCTCACTGAAATAAATCAGAGTGTAAGCACCGAGTGTGAGGGGATCAGTGTGAGCACTGAGCTCCCGCTTGGTGGGACTCTAACCTCTGTAGAAAGTGTTCCTAGTAGATCTGTCAACTTTCTAGGATAATGTGAACCTCTGCATCTTTGCTGTTGCATTCATTTTGCAAGTATTAATTTAGGCTCACTGCACCTTGGAAATAATTTGAATATTTATAAATGTAAGTATTTATTTTCACAGTAAAATTAAGGCACTATTGTCTTGCAACCAACCCAACTTGTTCCAACACTGCAAAACCAAAACCTCAGCTATGATAACCTTTATTTATAGATGGCAATAAGCATATTTAGCAATTTTATTATTCATGACCCTTGTACTAAATATCATAATCAGAATACAGATGTGTGAGATAATTTCTATATGGAAGTCACTGGAGTACTTCTTGTAAAATAAAAATAGCATTGTATTCAGAGGAATAATATGTCCATATTTAATAAGTGTGTCTTAGTACAAAGAGACCACACAGTGTTTTTTTTTTTAAAAGTCCTACATTAATAACAAGCTTCATGAATAGAAACAAAGCTCTAAAAATGTGATTTTCAGTGTTAGCTTTTATTTTCTGTCACATGCTTATATTCTTCCATATATAGTCCTTAACTTTTATGACAAACAGGAAACGGGCTGCTGTGTGCTTTGTCTGAATGTGTAAGCAGCAAAAGTGCAATTTGTTGAACCAGTTGCTCCCAAGAAGTTAAACCCACGCCTTTGTTAATGTTGCCTTTGCTGATTCCTGTACTAAAGATGCAGATTATCAGATAAACATCATATTCAGACTTCGCTCACTAATTGACTGAACAAGAATCGGTCACACTTTATGTGCCATTCCAAAATGGATTTTCATGTTTGTGAACCCTAACTGGCTGTGGAAATGGGAAGCAAATGTCACATAATCACAAATAACTTGGAGGTTTTGTTGGGTTCTTTTTTTTTTTTAAAACCAAGAGAAAAAAAATCAACTTCTTTTGGTCTCTGTTTGTGACAGGTTCATCATTACAGACAGGCATGAATGATCATTTTGTGGTCATATCAGCTGTTGTGCTACTGTTTAGAGATTTTTTTTAAATGATTGCTAAATAGAACATTTTTCAGTTAGATTTTACATTAATAATTGATACAGTAAAGTGATGGTGAAAGACACAGGTGATAATAATTGAAACTTATTTTTTGTCAGAGATTTTTGAGAATATGTGCCTCTTACTGAGTCTCTGACTATCACCATATTAGGCTAGGTTTCTTTTTACTTGTATGTCTGAAGCAGAAGCTCTCATTAAGCATATTGTAAAAAGATCCTTTTATGAAAATGCTATCAAGTATTTATAACTACAGCACTGAAGATCAGAGGAGGATATCGTTTAAAATCTGTGCAACATAAAACTGGTCAGAAATACCAACATCAATCAGTGTCAAAATTGAAACTGACTTGAACTTGTTTTCTTTTTAATTTTTTTTTTTTTGAGTAGGTTGTAACAAGCACATACTCTTTGTGACAATCTTATTTGCTGGCCCCACATTGCAATGAATCAGAAATATGCTGGTAATAAAAGGAAAATGTTGAGGCAACCGAAGCCACAGAAAAAAAACATTCCTGAGAAAAGGGAGTCAAACACACCCCAGTAATATATGCAAAATAAGAACCCTTGTGTCACCTGAATGGTCCGTATATGAATATAGAAATAGGGGACATGTCTATGAGCCTAAAAGTTTGAATTATCATTCCTAATGCTTTTGACTTTTTTAGGAAAAAATACAAATAAAAAAATCCCCTTTAGATTACAGGTTATTAAACACTCCCAAGGCTGAGTAGCAGAAGTGTGACCATGTATTACCCAACTGGACACTTTTCCCCACACTGTATATGAAGAGATTATCTCAGATCTCTGGAAGCCAAAAGCAGGGGTAAGGTTTATACTTCTGACATTGGCACTTTTCCAAGAGAAAGTTGTAATAAGCATAACAAAAAGAAAAAAAAAGCCAGAACAAAGGATGAATGGCATATGGTGGTTATTCTACAATATGGTCCTTATCCCTTTTAATACATCTCTGGAAGATGTAAGTGAAGCATTGTGATGTTTTTTTCTTAAGAGATGACATGTCTGGATGAATGACACTTTATTAGTAATATTTATTATTATTTTTATTATTGTTTATGTATGAATACTGTGGTGCTGGGAGTACACATTCAGGCTAGAACCCTGCATGAGGACTTGGCTCTCACTCCAGTGGTGTGGCTGGTTTGTGCTAGCTCTTTTGGGGTGACTGGTCAGCTTAATAGTCTCTCTGGTCACTATTTTTATTTTTTTTCTGTATGGAGAAATTCAGCCTGGGAATCAGTAGCCCAGCTACTAGAGTGAGCATGCTGAGATTGTTGTGCCTCACCAAACCATGGTGCTTCTCCTCCTAAAGGACAGGAGGAAGGCTACATAGACCTTCAGTCTGTAACCAGTTTCTGCCTGCCCATCCTCACCCAGATCAGGGAAAGCTTCTTTAACCCTGTCTTCTCTTCTCTGTGTGTTACTGACGAAAAGTTAAGTGATCATCACTGGCAGTTGGACACTGCTGCTCATCGCACGGGTAGTGTTAAAATAATGTGACAAAAGATAAGAAGCAGCAAGATAGGTAGCACAACTGCAGAGCTTCATTTCCCCACTGTCCTCCTTTATTCTGTGGTAATTTTGCCCATTTTGGTGGGATGTGCCATCCCATGGCCAAGGGCCGGGCCAGGTAAGCTGCTTGTTCGAGCAGTCTCAGTGGTCAGAGGCCCAATGCTGTGCAAATGCCCCATGCACATCATTTCCCCTCTTGCAGGATTTTCTGGATGAGAAAACAAAAGCCCTAAATGTAAATTTATCATGTTGGAGCCCTCAGATGAGTAGATACTTGGAAACAACACCCCTATCTCTGTTGGTAGATGCTCAGATATTAAAAATAACTGAATCTTCTCAAATGAAAGAATATTGGGGAAGGGTCTTCAGATACTATCATCACAGGATACCAGATCATATTTTGAATCTCTCCTCCTGACTTCAGTTAAAAAAAGTGTACAGAGAGTATAACAAAGTAAGTATTTTGACAGTGTCTTAGTTAAAGCAAGATCTCAGGAAATGAGTACGATAATGAGCAACTGGCTAAGAACTCAAACATATTGTACCAGGGCTTGAGAAATAATGCAAAAGCAAACCCCTTTGTTCATATAATCACCAGTTGCAGACTCTGCTGACTGCTTATTAATTGTCTGCATGACACTGGAATTGTCTGACCAAAAGACAGGGCTACAATTCCTTAGCCATTACTCCTCAGCCCACCTCTGTCGGGGAGTAAGGAAGGTTTGGAACCTGTTACACTGCTCTGATACTGGCCAGCTCTTTGTGCACTGAAATCCTTGAAAAATAAATCCCTTCCTACTGACACACTTGTAAAGAAGTTATTTCTTTTTTAGACATCTGTAGTGTTGCTATATAGTGATGTTATTGAAAATTTCCAAAGGACAGCCCAGATCTTTGTTTCACTGTTTTTGTAATAGAAATTATGTGGCTTTTGAAGTTCTTCCACTGAGACTCAGTTTGAGAAACCACAAAGCTAGGGATTTTAGAATGTATTTAGAGTATGTTGACTTTATTTTTCCTAAATCTAGCTAAATAACTAAAAATATCATAATTAATGCAGGAGCCTATGACTGTCTTTTCCTTCTTCTCTTCCAAAGGAGCTCCAAATTCACAGAATTCACTCTGAAATATGGTTAATGTCAAGGAAGTTTTTTGAAATTCCCAGCAGGTTCACAACAAGTTGGCTACATCTTGTAAATCATGGCAGATTGCAGCACCTCAGAAATTACAAAGGATGATAAAAAGAATCTGACTCCAAGTATGTAGTTTCCCTCATAATTTTTTTCCATTTGAATATAAAACTCTTTCTCTACATTAACTTATTAGGACCTTTCCTTGGGACTGCACCTCAAATGAGTCAGATGTTCTGCCTCAGATTAAGTTAACTAATTATATTACCTTTTTATCTTTGCCTTCAGGTAACTTCTCCTACTTCTGGCTCATGTAAAGGGTGGTAAAACCTTTTATAGTAGTATAATTTATTTGGAGCCAGCTACTAAAGGGCATAGCAGCACCTGAAAGAGAACTAAAGCCAAAATGTTATTAAAAATTAAAATCTCACAGGGAACTGTTTTTGCTCTTGATGAACATATTTGAGAATCCAGGTGGGAAGAATGGGTCTAGGCCCATGTAGTAGCCAGTAGGCCGTTATTTCTGACACTTATGGCTGAAAAAGTAAAAATATGGGCTATTCATCATACATTTTCCATTCATATTGATTTATCCTTTTTTGTAAGTACGTGTGCACGTGGTGGCTCATGGCTGCACAGCTGCTGTGCATCCTTACACGTGATTTGCCCTTTCCGGGAGCAGGCACGTTGCTCATCCTTGGGCACCTTAGGGGAGCCTGGATGCCTTGTCTCTTTTTCTCCTGTTTCTGTGCGGGTAGAAGAGGGAAAGCGCTGTCACAGGCCATTTCAGAGCACCCAGCTTCAGCTACCATTTAGAAACAGGCAGTGGGTCCACAGGACAGCATCACTGCAGTGTCTGTTCAGTGAAGCCCAGGCTCCAGCTTTCATGCAGCTGAAGCGCCGGGCAGGGCCCCCGCCGGGCTGTGTCTGGGCGCTCAGCAACAAGCCCTGCTCCTGAGCTGCTGGCCCTGCTCTGAAAGATGGGTGTTTCCTTGCTCCTGGCTCATTTGCATAAAGGTCAGGATTTTGAATTGGAAATTTTCTGACTTTTGAACTGGCTAGAGATAGTTCTTACAGCAGTTGTGATCCCCATTTTGAAAGGAGATCCTATATAACAATATCCTGTAACAATATAACAACCCTATAAGTTATTTTTCAGTTGTTTTCATATTCAGTTATTTTCTGTGTGCATTTCACTGTGGCTGCAGCAGGTCGTGACCTGCACCTTCCCAACTGTACAGAGGATGTGAAGCATCTTCCACCATTAGTCTCTCTTATTCTACATCTTTAAATGCAAAACCCAGAGGCCACTCAGTCATCATCTTCAGAGTGTTTATTCAATTCCCTCTGAAAAAATCAGCAATTCGATATTGAGGCAGTTTTAAAATTAATGCTAAGGAATGATCTGCAGAAGTGCTATGAACCCAGGCCATCAAATGTTATCAAAGATATTCATAACCTCTGAAACTGAGGCTCTGATCTTTCCTTGTGACTTTTGGTGACTGCACCTTCAAAGGCAAACAAACCTGCAGAGCTCAGGCTGGGTTGGGGACGAAGCGCCTTACCTTGCAGAATCAGGTCAGGTGGTGGCTGTCTGTGTCTTTCATTAGAAAGAGCTTTTTTTTTTCCTCTTTAACTTCTATCCCATGCTTAAAATACCACTGAGATTAAAAATAAGAAGCTGCTGTCCCATAATAGACCAAACTGACCTCTATATTTCAGTGATGCTGTTAGGATCAGCGTGCAGATGACATTGTTAGATCTCAGCGCAGTTCAGAAGCCTGCACTTTGCATTAGTGTGCTGCTCAGCCTGACCCTCAACTATTTACCCTAAAATACACTGGCAGCACGCTGCTGTTGCCAAAAAAATAAGGGTTTTCTGAGAGCACGGCTGTAGTCTTTGCTAATGAGAAGGCTCCAGCACTGAAAGCCTCCTCCAGTAGCTGTTAGACCTCCACCTAGCTGAAAAGGAGAGAGCTTTGCAGCTATGCCTTCCCTGAGCCCTCACCCAGGTAAGCCCTGTGGGGGCCCAGAGAGATCCTCAGAGGCACCATTGGTCAGTGCCATCTCCTCTGCTCCGCCCCATGTTTCAAACTTCTGCTGAGTAAAGGGGTTTCCAAACAGTTAACTCCCTCTCTCTCCGTGCCTTGCAGCATTTCACAATGCTATTGTCATCCTAGAAGACAAGAACACAGAAGTAGGAGTTGCCTTTTTTTTGGTAGCATCTTTATTTAATTCCTTCTGTGGTCCATTTTAACTCCCTGCTTCCCAGCCCATCGTGGCTCTCCACAGGGAAGCAGTAGCCCCCTGGCACCACTGTCCCCTCCTGCCCATGCTCCTTCACCCCTCCTGGAGATTGCATCTTTCTAATTAATGAGCAAACCCCTTCTTCTCTCATGGTCTCCAGGTCTTCCTTTACAAGCAGAGATGGGATTGGTGGCCTGAGGTGGGCTGGAGGAGAAGGCTCCAATTGGGAGCTCTGAAGTCAGTGCAGCTGATACCCCTTCCCTAGGTCAAAGGGGCTTTCTGAGGATAACTGTGTTTTGGATGTCAAGACACATGTGTGTAGCATGCAGAGCCATGAAAGGACTACAGGCAGTTCCAAAGGCAGCATGTTAAGATACTTTTTTGGTGATCCCTCTTGAAAAAACAAGAACACTTTTTCCCTGCTCCAAAATGCTGTTTCACTAACTCTGAGCGTCAAAAGGATTTTATTCTTAGCCTTCTGTTTCGATCAGTTAATTCCCACCAGGGCTGAGGTAAAAATTGTCTGTGGGACACACTGTTCTTTCTTCTTACACACCTAACGTTGCAGTGCTATTTTGGGCTACCATTTAAATAAAAGCCAATTTGACTAAAGAGCAAATATATTCTGTCGAATGACGGCAAAAGGGCAGAGCTTGGGAAAAAGAAACAAGAAAATGCAAGGCACTCATTTTTCCTTTGTACTTTTTAATAAAAGAAATTCTCTTGTAGCTTAAAGTGACACATTAAAAGATGTATGTATTGTGGCTTTTAAAAACACAATTAGATAACACCTTGTCAAATACTTATATTCTTTGTTGACAGCCTTGAGTACAATCACAATAACAGCACAGCTATTTCAGCATGTTTCTTATTCAGTTGCCATTGGCAGAGTCAGCCATTTTATAAAAATGTTACTGTTTATCACTTTAATCATCAATCTACATCTAGTCAAAACAATAAGTCAGAAGGAGTAGTTAATTATACTTGTGCAGCCCTGATGAGTTTGAACTGTTTTGCTGAAATTAACCGCAATAATTATCTATTTTTCTAAAGCTGTTAAGAAGTTCTGGGTAAAAAAAAAAAAAAAATCTTAAAAATTGGATCAATAAGGACTTGGCTTTTGCCTGTTTTATAAAAAACACAACAACTTTAGCAGGCTAAGACTAATTCAACACTGAGTCTTGGTTTTCTAAAGGTGAAAGAAATAACAAGGGGTTTGCTTTTTTTTTTTCTGAAGATGCCCAGGCAGCACTTTCAGGCAGCCCAGCCCGAGGCTGCTGCCCCTCACCCTGCATCAGGGCGGGTGGCAGAGTCAGGGCTGGGGGGCTGCCTGGGGCAAAGCACATCACCAAACTAGCAAAGGCTCTCAGGGTTCCCATTTTGCAGGCCCAGCCGTGCCCCTGTGCAGGCCGTGGGCAGGCAGGGGCAGGGGCTGGGCACACGTCTGGGGTTTGCCCCACGGGGGATGCTGTGCTCACCCACCAGACGTGCAGCCAGCCGGGTGAGCCCTGCCTGGGGCTGCCTGATGGGTGCAGTGCCCTCCCCACCCTCCCTGCAGACCTGCCTCATGTCACCTCGAATCCGTTCAGCACAAATCCCTCACCTCCATGCTGGGCTTCCAGCCCATTTGATGACTAACAGGCAGTTTCATGGCTGGCTGTCAAGCAGCAGGTTCCACCCATACCCTGACCATGTTCTTGGTTTTGCCAGGACAGCTCTGATGTCCAAGGCTACCTCCAGCTGTTGCTCCACGTTCTGGCACAGGGCAGGGTTCAGGGGTTCCCTCTGCAGCAGGAGGTTCCCGGCCCCAGGGAGTGCCAGGCAGTTGTGACCCGCCAAAGTGCTGTGTCACTTCCTTGTCACCAAAGCCTTTGCCTTGCCCCCGCCCCTTGTTGTTGTAGTCTTTTATTTCTTCCCTTTTATCAGTTTGAAATATTTTGTCTCTTTTTGGAAGGATATAATTATATCTTTTTTTAAGCTGGATCCCAACTTCTTAGCAATAATGTTGTGAATCCTATGAATGCATTTTGTATGTCCTGTGTGTGTGATCAGTCGTTTTTTTAAGCTTATATACCATAGACTATCCATATTACATTTGCTGCTTCATCCAAGAGGCTTTAATAATACAGATCTAACTTTTTACTCTTTTACAAGACAAGGCAGCAAATTTAGATTCCTTTAATCACATGAAAAATAAATGGATATAACTAGGGGATTGAATTTTGGAAACAATGCTAGGACAAAGGAGTTCCTGATGGGATTCTATAAATATTAACAAAGAATATTTGTCTTATCTTTTGCTAGCAACCATTAAGTATTTAACCCTATTCATGGAACATTTTCTATGTTAAGAAAGCTTTAGCTTTTGTCTCCCCTAAAGGCTGTCTGTCTGTCTGCTTCTCTAATATAATAGTATTACTGCTTTGCCATCAAACTTTGATTGTGTTGATTTATCTAATTTAATATAAATACATAGTGATTTACTAGGCAGTTATTTAGAACAATATTTGTACAGATCTTTACTAATTTATTCTAATTACTTACTAAAACCCCTGTAATACCTGAGAAACTGGAATGTATGAAAACCAGTCAAACCAATATATTTAAGTCACTTTTTCCTTTTGGAGGAAGACTTCAGGGGAGCACACCAGATCTATTTTGGAGTCCAAAGGAAAAATAAAATAAAGCAGTAAGCTTGAGGCATGTTGCCAACTTTTGCCTAGGTGCAAAAACTTCTGGCTCTTGACAGAAGTTTATTTTCAGTTATTTGCACGCTGGATTGCTTTTTCTGCCTGATGCGTGAACACTACAGCTCTCTTCTCCCCCCTGCACGGCCTGTTTTGCTGTCTTCCCCTGCTTAATTGCCAGCCCAGGTTTCTGGTGTTATCCAATCGCTCCCGCTGCCCGCACGGGGCCCCGGGGGCAGCCCCGGCCCGGCTCCCCGCGCGGGGCCCTGCCCTGGCCCTGCCCTGGGCCGCGCAGGCCGCGGCGCCGGCTCCAGAAGGTTCCCCGGGCTGGCGTGTCCGGCCCGCTGGGAGGGTCACCGGCCGGAGCTCCGGAGCGACCAGCAGCGCCCTGTTGCTCTCCAGCCACGCTGCCAGCCGGTGCGGCTGCCGAGGCCGTGTGAGTACTGCCGAGAGACCGAGCCGGGGGTGCTGATGTGTTTGTGCGATGGTCTTTGCTACCAGCACCAGGATCCCAGCCGGGGCGAGACAGAGAAATGTAAATACATTTTGTTAGCGGAGATGTTTTTGTGCTGTATGACTCTGGGAAGAAACACAGAATGGCTTGGGTTGAAAGGGACCTTAAAGAAAACTGAGTTTAATTAAGAACAGGTATTTAAAAGGAAACTGTTAATACTTTTAGATCGAAGCAGAAAGATTTGTTAAATTCCTCTTGCGATTGACTGGAGAACAGAAGGATTTCTCCCTCCTTTTCCTAGGTCACAGCTAGGAATGGGGAGGAATCTTTCTTTCGCCTCAGTAAGCTGTGGAGCGATTTCAGTGGCCAAAAATAATTTGGAGTATAGAACATCTGCATGCAACAGAATAATTCTCATTTCTCTGCTGACCCCCCTCTCTTTAGCTCAGTAAAAGAGAGAACTCATTTAGCTCCTTAAACGTAGGTGTTGTAATCATTAATAAGGAAAGTGCCAATAAAAAAAAAAACCTGGTGATACTATAATGGGGAAGATAAAACGCTGCAAAGAATAATTAGATGCTAGCATCAAAATACTGCATGAAACAAAAACAGTAGGGTGTTTCAGAGAATCAACATTTAAAGCATTTTTTTGAATTTTATCTTTACCTGCGCTCCTTTTGTCTTTTGATTTTCCTGCTATTTCCCATGTTCTTCTTTTGTTTTATTTTCATTTGACTTAATTTTATTATACCTCCCTCCAGCTTCTCCCACCCCTAAGATTTTTTTGTACTTTCAGCTCTTCCTTTGTTAATGTTGAATGCAAATGTAAGCGTGTTGACAGATTTTCAGGAGTCAGGAAAAAGTCTTAAATCCTAAATAGTTGGTATCACAAAGCTGAGCAGTGGGATATGGGTCAAAGCGATTGGCGCCCATCTTAGCTGGCTGTGTGGGGTATGTAAATTCCACTGAGCTGTGCTATTTGCCTGGTAATTTCCTTGATACATGCTGGGAACAGTCACTGTGGACAGAACCAGAGCTGCCCTTCAGGTGTGTTTGGGAGGAGCTGTGTCAGTCCCTGATCCTATGTGTCTGTGCCCCATTTATGAGAGCAGGAAAGTTGCTGTGGTCTTGAGTGTTAAACTTCAGCAAGAAAGAGGAAGGATGAGAGAAAATCAGTGTTGGTCCTTCCAAATTTGTGTGGTGTTTGGGCATCAGTTGCCTCTCCCTTTTGGGCACTTCTAGGTTTCTAGGGATTTTCTGCAGATTGTGAACTTGGGAAGCTGAATGACTGAGCATTGTGCCTCATCCTCAGGCTGGCAAAATACTGGAGGTGATACTCTGTCAAGGGGCAGAGGAAGTGTGCAAGCACCATGCTCTGTGGTATCCTTACCCAACACTGACAATCATGTTCCAGAGTTGGGGCTGGTTATCCTAGGACGAGGACAGGAGACAAGTAGTTATGAGAATTGTTATGCAGCTGCTGCAAAACTCAGTAGTCTCCTCTGCCCCAGAGGATCGGTGTCTATGGTTACAGGGGGCACTGGAAGCAGGGCCCATACTGAGGTGCTAGTACTACAAACCCTCCCAGCTTTTGGGCCTCAAAACATCCATGCTGCTAAAACTAGTGGCAGACTGAGCGGCCTGTTCCACCCTGTTTTCATTCAATGACAGTCACTAGTTAAAAGCGTTTTTCTGTTACAAAATGGGAATGGATGAACAGAGATGTTAACAGGGACAATATTTCAAGTTTCTGGTTTTTTTGGTCAACCCAGCCCCAAGTCCTCACCAAGCTGTTAAAAAAGGATCTGTTGCTACAAAATGAATGTGGACATACGTATTTTTATCCGGTGGAAGGAGAAGCATTCTGGGTGTTGTGTGCTGGCTCTAGTGCTGAAAATAAAACTCACAGAATAGGGCATAGTACTAATTAGAAACTTTGAATGGAAAAAGATCATCAAATATAGAAACCTCCTGAATGCTTCTCTACGTGCTGAATATGTTGAAACAGAAAGTGGAGAATTTTGCCTTTATGAGGCTCACATTTTTACTGTGATAGATAAGAACTAGGCTGTTAAATATAAATTAGAGTATTCTTTTTATGTGTGTGCTTTTTTCCCCCTCGATCCCCTACTTCTGCAGTGGACACCCTTAACAAGTCTCCAGTTTTTCCACTGGTTTCTTGGATATTGCTCTTATTGTTCAGTATTTATATTGCAGCAGTAGTTAAGTCATTATGTAACAGTATTGATCATCCCAGAGTGGATGTAATTAGATGGATGGGAAGCACAGTGCTGCCACTTGACAAACAGGCATGGTTTTGTCTTGCCCTGCATTAAGGTAACTCCCATCATCCTGGTGACATGGTGACCGTGGGTTGATATTGTATAATTTTCCTCACCTGGGGCTGATTAGCTTTTTAATCTCAGATCTAGATTAAATGGGTCTCTGTTTTACCCAGGGAGCCGTACTAGCCGAAGACTTTGGCCATCTGGTGGAGGTGCTTGGGGGAAGCCTGTCAGAGGAGACTTGGACAGGGAGCTCTGGAGAAAGGATGAATGTGCCTGAGCAAAGGGAAATGTCATCTGTGAGGAAGGGCCTATTCCTGGGTCATAGTGGTCATCTGTTAAACCAGGAAGCTGCTGTTTGGTTGTGTGCTATAGTGCATGGAACTTGGTGGCATGCAAGCCAGAAGAAGTACAACTGGAGAATAGTCATTGTTGGAAATACATTTTACTGTCTTTTGGGGTCTGCCTGGTTAACCAGGTAAACCATCTTGCTGTAGATTGATGGACCACCAATTGTAGGTGGAAACTCTCCTCTTGATCTGGTTATTTACACATGCACTCACAGGTACATACATGAGATAAATGTGTGGTCTTCATTCTTTTCCATTCCAGTGACTTCTATTTTCATCACCAGTCAGCAAGAGCATCCCCTGGATGTTCTGTGTACTCTGCACAGTGTGACCATTTAGAGTTTGCAAAAAGCAGTGAAGGAGGTGTAGAGAGGGGAGGTGTGGATGGGATTAGCCAGTAGAGTTCTGGTTTGGGGGTGAATCTGGTGGAGATGACCTGCTGGACTCCCCTGCTTCAGCACAGGTTAGACCTGGAAGTTACGACTGGAACTGCATATCCCAAAACTCTTAATGCTGAATTAAATACAGCAGCTAAGTCATACCATCTAGACCGATGTCTGTCAGTACGTAAGAAACTTAAAAATTAAGATGGGGAATTAATTATACTGAAGCTATCACCTGTTTCCTGTACTCCATTTTTTCTGGTGACTGATCTTTTCTCCTGTTCTCAACCTGGCTGCCACATCTCTGCTGCATGCCAAACAGAGATCAGTGACTTTATTTTTAATTGTGAGCTCTCTGTAAGAGCTTGGATTTTTTATCCTTGTACAAAAATCACAGTGATAACTTCTAGGGACTCAGAACTCCCAGACCAAAACTGATAACCCCCTTGCAGAGCTATCCAACTCAGTTGCTCGATTTTCCAAAATGCCAAGCAGCTACCACCACATTAAATTATTACAGTTCCAGATCACTGGGAAACACTGATTTGTTTTAATGTTGTTTCTGGAAGTAGCTGCCTTCTGGATTGTTTCTGGGGAAGCAAAGCACTTCTGCTACAGTGCTAGCTTCTGCTGGGGAGCCTCTGCATGCTTCAGATTAGAGATTTGATGTGGGACCATCAGTTCATTCAATCTGCAGCTAGAACATATTATCTGCTGCTTAAATCACAGTAAATTATGATTTTCACATTTTCATTGAAGGCTTATTTTTATTCCAGGCTTTAGACTGTGTACTGTAGATCTTAGGGATGAACCTGGCATAATAGTTAAAAGGCCAGAGCAAATTCAAGAGCCCTTCAAAATCACGCATCCGGCTGTGGCAGAGCTCCTGTGCCCAGGGCAGGAGGGAGGCAGCTGTGGGTGGTATGCACAGGTCTGTACCAGCTGTACAGCAGTATACCTGGGCCTTTAGGTAGCAAATTGTTTAACACTGGAGCTGGATTTTTCATCAAGCTCTGCCCAATGCTCCCTACTAACCACTTTTGGCAAGGTTTGCTCTGTGGTGCACTGCAAGTCCAAGGTGAGAGTGGGGAGGGCTGGCAGAGGGCTGGCTGCCTTGCCTGCCAGAGGATGGGAGATGCCTGTTATCCTCACAGCATAGAGGTTAAAAAATGGTACATTGCAGTTATCCCACATCTTTCAAAATGGATGGTTTGTGTTTTATGTGTACCCTTCCATTTCTAAAACATATGATGTGGTCCTTTATTTCACCTCCTTTCTTCCCTTTGGGGGTTGTTTTGAAAATGCACTAAATTGGTGTTGGTACAACTTTCCTTTCAGTTATTTTGAAAATAGTGTTTTATCAGTGTCAGCTGATTTCTTTTTTAATTGAGCTCAAGTTCACAGAGTGTGACAGGGACGTTACTGGGTAGTATACATTTCATGTTACAATTTAAATTCTGAACTCTTTGCAATGAAGCTCCATTGTCATCTGCTACTCTACACATGAAGCAAAGAATGCCGTCAGCCTTCTAAACAGTAAATAACAATTCTTATCCCTCCACCCCTGCAGAGGTCATGAGGAGGCTGCAGAAGCATTTGTACCTGACCTGTTTTTCATTAAAGGGAGGGAACGGGGTATGTGGCTTGTTTGGGGAGAGGCATTTCAGGCCTGGCTGCCCACCCTCTCAGGGCTCTCTGTGCTCCTGATGAGGAACAGGTGCCGAGTAAAGCCACCACAAAGCCACTTGTCGTACAGGAGCCCCCGTTAAAAATTTCAGGCTTGTAAAATGTCAGCTCAGGGGCTTACCTGTACCTCACCCTGACTTTCTGTTCACCTTGCATGCAGTTTTTGCATTTATTTATTTTTAATCAGTAATCTGGTATTGGGTGAAAAGAAGGAAAAGCAAAAAATAAAGTAGTAAGATATTTCTGTAACATACTTTATCCTGCAAATTTTGCCTCCAGTGATCTGTACCTTGCATCTTCTGCAGGCATCTGCCCTGATAGAAGCCCTGCTGGTAGAAGCTCTGGAGGCAGCTGACAATGTGCATTTAAGGGACTTCCCCCAGGCTCTCCCCCCTAGACTGCTATTAACTCAGTTAAAATGTATATGACCATAGAAT
Organism: Apus apus; assembly: GCF_020740795.1. Classification (NCBI taxonomy): domain Eukaryota; kingdom Metazoa; phylum Chordata; class Aves; order Apodiformes; family Apodidae; genus Apus; species Apus apus. Next base: position 11,733,325 of record NC_067292.1, on the reverse strand, counting down.
AAGCCTGGAGCATGGATGAGTAGAAGAGAGAGAGGACCTCGGGGCCAGGCAGTTTACAAACAGGCATCACAGCCACGCTGTCCTTTGCCCCCTCTTACATTTCTTATTACAGTACATTAAAACCCTTTGCTCTGTCAAATTGACAAAGGCAGCTATAAAAGGGGTCCTTTCTAATACTCAGTAATATAAACTATGTTTGTACGCTTACCACATAATCCCTAATTACTTCCATACTTTTATGTGTGGAGAGCTTTGAGGCTTGCATTGCTGAATACTTAGGGAATGAAATAAAAATCAGAAATAATTTCTATGTAAGTATGGGGTAGTATGTGGTATGTGGATTAGCTTCTAGGCTGGTGACACAGCTCACATTTCAGAATAAATATACTAAGTGTCATTGATCCACTAAGTGTCAAATAAAAAACTGTGACACCAACGAAACTCTCATGTGACCCTGACATTCCTCCAGTACTTAAAGCAATTACCCTACTATTTAATAACAATGTTTATAAAATTGCTTTTTGATTGGCTATCATCTATGTCATACCTATGTCAATAATTCCCAGTGAATGCCTGCCTGTGACCTTTAACCTTGCTTTACAAATAATTTCCATTTCATAATAACAAGAAGACTCTTGGCAGTTGTTACTGGAGTTCTCCCATGAAGGCTCCATCCCTTGCTTTTGGGTTTTGCTGCATGGTAGAGGGCACAGCTTCCCCTCTGCCCCAGAGGGTTCCATCTCAGCCCACGTGGGACTCCCTGAGATGTAGAAAAGATGGAGCCTGCCACCTTATTTTGGGAGATGTGTTTCTCTACTGACACCATAATTTCAAAACTGCCTGAAGTTTATCCCTGTTTCACTGTTATCCTTGACCACAGTAGGTTATCACAACTTTGGCATTTTATTTTCTTGGTGCTTTCCCTTCCTCTCTGTATTCCTGTTTTTTAAAGAAGAGATGGAACTAAGTAATTAATGAAAAATATAACATAAAATTTGTAGCGACATGGAGATGGTAATTAAGTGTCTGTACTACCTGGCCCTGTGATGTTTGCCCAGCAGCAATATCTCAGCAGAGCTCAAAAGTTCTCAAGGTACATTTCTGAGATTGTTTATTCACCTGACACTGTTGGAGTGATTTCATTATCAGAAACAGCATCCACCATGTACAGCACAGTTGATGCACTGCACCTGTCTCTGATTTGCAGTCCCTGAACAGATACCTGGACAAAAGTGGTTGCATGAAGAAGTTTGAAGTGTCTGTTAGCAGTTCTGCACCTCAAGTGGATCTTCCCAAACACTATAGAATCAGTATAGTACTATACACCACCTGTGATCCTGCTCCCATGGTTTGTTTCCCTAAAGCCATAGAAAATTACATACAGTTCCTTGCACAATTCTTAGAAAGTGTCTGAGCATCTCTTTTCTCTGTTGGAAAACAAGATTAACTGTTCCCAAAATACATTTTTCAGAGAAGTACAGCTATGCTAACGGTGTGCATGCATCAGAGCCTGTTCATGACTTGACCACATGTGAAACAGAAAATGGTCAAAGATCTTGGTAAAAGTTATGTTCATACCTGGCTTGCAGCTGTGCAGACCCTATTGTTTTCTCCTGGAGGGAAAACCTGAGACAGATGAAAGGCTTGCTGAGGGTATGTCTAAGGTAGATGTCTTTTGATCCTGAGGAGGCCTGCCACCAGCAGAGAGGTATACTATCCCTTCAGTAAAGCCTGCTGGATTTTAGTGGCTGGCCCTTCTGGATGCTGAATACCAGAAATGTCTTGTTCCTTGAGAGAACACACTTGCTGTAAACACTTTTCCAAAACTTTTTGTAAGTGCTGCGTGTGATAAAATCCATACAAAATATCAGATGTGCCAGAGAAAGGCATCCCACTCCTCCCCTTTCACTGAAACATAGCCAGCTGTAACAATTGTAGCCCAAAAGTTCACGTAGACAAAGTTTCCTGCTCTTAGACTGAAGGTATAGAGCCCATCTGTTCTGTCTGTGGAGGCAGTGATGGAGGAAAAGAGGTTGGTGCTGGTGAGAGCCCCAGGATCTGGCGTGGTTCCCCCACTGAGCTGCCCGGGGGCTGATCGGCAGCTCCTAAGGGGGGGCGCCTGTGCGTAGGACAGTAAACTGGGATTCCTTCTGATTGATATATGGAGCTTGGAAGATCAAAGTTTGGTGTGTGCATGGTAACGTTTTGACAGTGGTATTTTTAGTAGCGATCCCCCAGCACTCGGAAGGGGAGGCAGGCTGTGCTGCACATGTAGGCACGGCTTGGAGAGCTTTGTTTTCCATGTACGTGTCTCTTAAGTGCATGCTGAAAGATGTGGGATGTGGGAAAGAGCAGAGTGGTAGTGTATGAAGAGAGAAGGAGTGAGCAGGCCAATGTCAAAGAAGGGCCAAGTTTTAGGTCTTTGCTTCAGTGTGCAACCGTGACCTCCTGCTAATAGATTTTATTTCTGGAATATGCATGTGCTTGCAGATTTGCTCTAAAACACGATGGGTCTCATGATTCATTGACTCTGTTTACATTTCTCAGTAGATACGTTTTGTTTGTTCATAGGGGCAAGTACTTCTTCTGATCCTCTTCTGGAAATTTGAGTAGTTGATGAAGCTTTTTCCTCTTCTCAGTTAACTGTTCTCCTAGATTGTCTCCTATTAATATGCTGTGATGTGTTGATGTAAAACACTTAAATATTTCCATATGTAATAAAAGGTCAGGGATATTATTCTTTCATTACCAAGAGTCATATATCAAGTACCTCACAGGAAATTCTACTCTTTAGCAAAATAGGAAGGTAAATATATTGATTAGAAGTTATCTGCCAAATTAGCTTGAACCCTTTGTTCAGAGTATCGGGTTTTTCCATTTTGAGAATGTACAGTAGCTCAGTGCAACCCCTTTTATGGGTTTTTTTTGGGGGGGTGAGAGTGTGATAATAGAAGCTGGGATTTTAGTGAACTAGCTGCTTTCTTGACTCTGCCTCAACAATTACTGAGAGATGGAGAAAGTCTCTCCTTCCCTCCCCCAGCTGAAGAGCTCTCCCTCTCCCAGCACTCAAGAACTCTACACAAAACTCCTCATTCCCTGCTGCTTCCCTTCCTCTGCAGAGCTCTGGCTTGCTGCAGAGAGTAAGCAAGAGCTGCCCAATGCCAAACATTAGTCCCTTTTGTGCTGTAGCCAGTACCTTCCTTTTATAACTTATTTATAACGTTTCTGAAAAGTTACAATTATCTCTGTACATATCAATCAATCATGAAATAGGCTGAAGTTACAGAAATCCAACCACCTCTGCAAGAGGAGGATGCTACAGCTGTGACATAATTACATTATCAACTTAATTAAGGAAGTGAGCGAAACGAAAGAGAAAACCAAACAGCCAAAGAGAAGGCTAGAGGTGGGAAGGAAAGGTGGGATGGGTAGCATGCAGAGGATGTGTTAAATTTAGCTCTAAGTGGTTTAAAAAAAGATCTAACATTTCATAAAAATCCCTGGATTTTCATCCTGTGCTTCTGGCTTTTTGAACAGCTGCTGGGATGACAAGGGCTGGGGTGGGATAACGGGACCCCTGGAACGTGGGCTGCTGTTGCAGCCTCTGAATCTGCAGCAAGCTGGACCAGACAAACCATGTGCTTGGACAAAAAATGTGGGATTTTAATGTGTTTGCGTGTCAGGGCTTTAGGAAATCTGGTTTTGCAGAATAAAGGCTCAGCCTTGTTATCCTCATGAGCTGCAATCTTCCATTACCTTCTATAGGAGTTTTGGGCATACAGGGGCCAAAGATTCAGGCTCCTAATCTGATTATTCTCACCCAAATCTATTGATTGTAGAAACCAACAATGCTTTTTCTAGACAGGATAACAAAAGCAGATCACTGCTCCAAGCATGTCCTTTTTCTGCTGCTTTCAAGTCGCATGTACTTTTTGGTATCAAAAAGGAGGAGGAAGAAAAAGAAAAGTCTTCAGATCCTTTATTTGATTTTAGTGTACAACTATGCTTAGTTTAAATGTCACCTATACGTGGTTGTACCAGAGCAACCATGGTGAGATGTCTAAAGGGGTGTCAGCAAATTGGACAGGGTATAATTTTAGTCAATGTGTTCTTGTCTTATTTTAGTTCAACATAATTTCCCAGTTTAAATTCTTTTTTGAGTGACACACGGAATGCTAAACAACATAAAAGGTCTGCCCTGAAGCAGATATGTGTCCATGTAGGACTTTAATTATTCTTTTTGAATCATGTGTAGTATGTAAGCCCAATGTCTTGCATAAAAGTCTGATTGAAAAATTGTGTATCACCTGTTTAAGTATTTTTTCTGATAGTCCTCATATTTTTTGGAAGCACAGAAATCAGATAATTTCCTTATTAGTCCATGTACTCTGGATGTTTCAGGAGGCATTTGGAGGAGAAAGCAATTGCTCACATGTTGTTTTGCAATGACATCTAAATCATTGTGGGTTTTTTTAAAAAAGGCATTCTTTTATTCATTCTACTGCTGTGTGCTTAAATAGCACTTCCAACACATGTGCAGAGTGCTGTTCATGTAAGAATTAGTTTGATTTTTTTTACTCTGCTGCTAAACGTCTGTAAGCTGATCCTGATCTTATTTACATCACTTTTATACCCATGTAACTCCCATGGCTTCGTGGAAGTGAATTCTGAGCAAAATCAGACTTGAATCTTTTCCTTCTAAGTAGTAACATTAAATTGGCTTTTTAGGTGGCACTTGGTGTATTGTTTTAGATTATTTGATAAAAAATAATGAAAAGTATTTGTGTGAGTGAAAATGTAAATCGTAATTATGAAGTATGTTTTTAGTATGTAATAAAAAAAAAAAAAGCTGATGTGAAGGCAAATTAAGGATGTCACTGAAGTTTAGCTGCAGATTCAAAGGCTTCTTAAGTCAGTGTGCAGCTTTTGACAAGGACCAGGAAAATCCTCCTCGTGCTTTGGGAACTGTGTGGTTTAGTTTTCAATCCAGAGTGTCTCTCCTCCTCCTCTCTCTCCTTCTGTACCTGGGTGGGAGGGGATCGAGAGCGTTGTTGTGGATTCTGAGTCAAACAGTGACAGAACTTTGTATCAGTCAGTAAAGATTAGGTGTGCCTGTACCTTCAGGGAGGAGAAAGCATGAGGAAAAAGGAGTTCTGGTAATAGTGAGCAACTGATAAAGAAGAAATTTGGCTGCGGAGTCCTCCATCTCCGTTGAAAACTGCTTTCTCAAAGCTCCTTCTAAAACTCTGGGGTTTTTTTGGTTTGGTTTTGGGTGTTTTTTTAATAAATAAATCTGCAAACCTAAATATTTAGATAGTTAAGAAAAAAAATCTGACAGCTCTTTTAGCTGAAATTACAGGCATTAAAGCTAAAGAAGGAGTTCCTGAACGCACCGTTTTTGTTGCAGGTTGGATATAAAATGAGACTTGTACATGGACAAAAAGGGGCCCATGGGGCTTGCCTAGATTGTCGGGACCCCAGCACAGCCCCGTGAAGTTTGGTTTCCCCCTCTGTTGCTGCCTTTCCCCTCCTTGGAGTAATCCTCTTGTTTATTTGGTCACTGCAAGGCTGTGTTTTTGGAGGGATATTTCGGTTAGCATAAACTATTTGAAGACTGTTTGGAGAAAAGCACTAATCCATCCCAAAATCAGTGGGATAAAAAGCTCCTTGTTTATAACTGTTACTAGTTTAATCATTTAGATGAGATGAATTTGCACTTCCAGCCCTGAGTGTGCTGTGATTTCCCTGCAAACATGTGTTGTGGGCTTTGCATTGTCTCGTGGCGAGAGTTGCACAGAGGGGAAGGAATATTTTCCCCATCTTTTTTTTGTTATTATACTTTATTATTCCCTCAATCTACCACATGAAAAACATGTAAGTAGAATAGCTGCTGGATTTTAAGGATGGAAAAAAACCCCATCAAATTATCCTGCTGCATTAGAAAAGGTACAGAAGAGAAGCCCAGAAAACAGCAGCTGAGATCAGGTTTCATTCAGATGAGCAAACCAACGTTGTTTCAGCAAGTTCCATTTTCTCCCTAAGTGTTGGGTCCCTCTGATGTGCGGGGCTTGTATCGCCCGCACCCGGGAGGCTCTGCTGGCCGGCAGCCTGCGGACTGACCTTGTGCTCACTGTCTGTCAAAAACGGTCACTCAGAATTCATTGGGATGAAAAATAAGCATTTTGGTGCCTTTCTTTAGAAACATAATAGACAGCTTTGCTTTCACACCTCCTAATAGCCTTTTTAAAAATAGTTTCTCTAGCAGCATGCTTTTTTAGCGCATGGAGCTTTACATGTCTACATTTTCCAGAATTTATTAGGTTTATTTTTATATTGTATATGTTTTTTATCTTAAATTTCCTGATGCCACACTGCTTGCTGCCAGTTTAGCAACTCCAGCTGTTGTGAGTCACGAGGTAGGCTGTCGGTGGCGACTGGATTGCAGAGATGGGGAAATTTTGTCAAGTCAAAAAGTTAACCCTTTGAGGCCAGCTTTTAAGCATTACCTGTTTGCAAAAACAGCAACCACACTCGTTCTCCAGAAGGAAACCCCAGATTTGGCTCCCACACTTCAGCAGTCTCGGGTGGGCTCCTTTTCCAGCAGTGCAGGTGGGGCTCAAGGCAGTGGTGGGATATGAAAGCTCCTGTGTTTTATTGGGTATATTTGGTTTCATCGGTAACTCTGCAGCCACATGGGGAAGGGGCAGAGCAACTTCTCCCTCTGCAGCCCCGAGGCCTTTGAATTCCTCTTGCCCTTCAGGAAAGGAGTGCCTATTTTACAGGAGCCCAGTGTTATTCAGTGGCAAGACAGGAACAATTTTAAGCTTCCAGGTCTGTATAAGCTCTATTGAGAGTGGAAATTAGTTGGGGCTCCCTGTGGCGTATGTGACTATGGAAGCTACAGTGCTCATTTGTCCTGCTGAGCAGTTCTTGTATGTGCTTTACTGGCTGCAGAAGTTATTTTTTTTATTATTATTTTTTACTTTTTTTTTTTGTTAGGATTGCAAAGATCTCCAGTGGAGAGCTATGTGGTAGAACTGAGAGTTAAAGCTAACCCTCACTCATGTGGCATAAAAATATCCTTCCAGAGATAGGTTAGGAAGGTTTAGATGCACACTGAGTTAATGCAGTTGCAGAATAAATTAACTATCTGTTGCAGCCAAGAATCATGAGTCTGCATTTCAGTGTCTTGCAGTGGAAAGGGGGAAATAAAAAATAAAAATGGGGGGGAGGAGGAGGGAAGAGGAGAAAAAAAAAAAAGCATAAACCTTTTTATTTTAAAACTGGATTAATGGCACTCTGTCTCTTTGATTGAAGACAATCTATCCAGCCTACCAGTTTCCTTTCTCAGCACCGTTGGTGAATCCAGGCAAGGGAGCCCAGCCTGTGTGCCAGGCATCAGCCTCTTCCTGTGGCCCCAGGGATGCTCCAGCTTTGCCCACAGCAGCAGGACCCTGCCAGGAGCCATCTCCCTGCAGGCAGGTCCTGCTGCCATGGCAGGGGCCGGGCTTGTCTTCTAAAATCTGCCTGGCCCCGCGGGCACGGTACCGCACAAGGCTGGGGGGATGTGGGGCTCGGCCACCACGGGGCTGTGCGCCAGCAGAACAAAGCCCTGCTATGGCTTCCTATTGTATGCCAACAGTGTCACTGGAAGTCTCAAACCAGGAAAAAGCTCTTGCAGCCTCACCCTCTCTGCCACCCTGGATACAGAAATAGTCAGATCTTTTTGTTCGTGATTAACTGATTCATGCTTAGAAATCATCAATTTAAAAACCCATTTCGGGCAAAGTTGCTGGAATGTTCTTCGCATGGACATGGCAGTATATTTAAATTACAGAAGTCCCCAAAAGGTGCTGAACATATCCTTAACCATTTGCTGAGGATATAGCAAATTTGGTGCTAATTGCAGTTATTTGCATCCCTTTCCCCCTCCAAAAAGGGTCTCTGAGAAGTAGAAGGAAATTTGGATACATAATGTGCACTGACAGCTCCCGCAGTGTGATGGTGAGGGACAATTTGAGACTGTCACAGGGCTATGCTCAGCTTCATAGAGATGGGATTTCTCTACATGTTAAAGTATGAGGAAGGCTAAATAACTCACAGGTGTCAACGGCACCAAAGAATTATGTGTGTCTGACCTATAAGGGAATAAATCTCATTTCCTGCTTAAAGCCATGAGACATCCCTTTAAGTGCAATAAAAATGTAACATTTCCACCTCCTAATTATCTTTTACAATTTTCTCAAATTTATAAAAACAAGATTTTCCAATTTTTAAATTTATTTTTTTTTACTAGTAGATTGTGCTCTTTAGTATCATTTTACATAATTTAATACAATTTGTTCCATCCATTGGTTTTCATGGAGATACAAGCTGTTCGTTTGTGAGAAAGCTGGCATAGGAGTGAATGTTGGCAAAGAATCACCTCCAGGAGTTTATTCAGATTTCAAAGTTGCATGGGGGCACCGGCCATTTTGAAGAAGATAAATGTTGAGGTTGCTTCCTTTTTATTTTCAATAACATTTATTTGATCCATTTTTATTTTTTTTTAATGGTATGGTTGATAGCCTTTCCCTCCCCCCATCTCAGTCCTTGGCAAAGTGAGTCATTGTTATTTTTTCAGTTGAATCACGGTAAGAGAAAGTAATCTAAGCTTAAAAGAGCAGCTTTCTCTGAAACGTGCGTTATTGAATGAAAAGAGCACAGGTGTTTCTTAATTATTTGTGCAGAAGGAAAAAGTAATGCTGAGCGGATGTGCTGTAATGATTAGTGCGCTACAGAGGAGAGGCCGCAGTGAGCGAGATCTTCCTCTCTCCCTCCTCCCGAGCAGCGGTCGGCGCCAGGGGGGACTGCAGCCCTTGATCCCTGAGAGGGGTGCCTATTGGGCTGCCAGATGTCAGGTAAAGCATTCCCATGGCTGGGATGGGGTAAGGAATTTGGCGATCTCTCTGTGCGTTTTGTGATTGAGAGGGTGGGGCTTTCTGCCAGGAGTCTCCCCAGAGAGGGTCTGTACATCCCTCCGCAGATGCGCCAAACCTCTTGGCCATGGTTTGCTACCACCAGAAAGGTATTAGATGGGGCTTTTGGGCTCAGCAGTCACAAATGTGGTGTGCCACCACCCTACATCCCTCCTCACAACAGCTCCGTCTTTCCATTGCAGAACATTAGGTATTTTTAAACTGCATTAAACAATCAAACATTTGTAACCCTCGTGTAGGTGCATGTTTTGTGGAGGCTGGCAGCATGAATCTGATGTTATGTTTCTGAATGTGGACCGCGACCCACTATCTTGTGGGATCTGTGGGCTTTGTGTCAGCTGGTTGCTGTATTTGGGTGCTTGGTGAGATGTTTCTGGTGTTGCCCTGTGTTTCTGTAGCACTTCATTATAGAAGAACCAGTTCAGCCACCAGTGGTGCATGTGGGGAGCAGCCGCCTGTCCTGTGTGCTCCTCTCAAATACTAGGAAGGGGTTATGGAGGATAAAACACTAAACCGAAAGGACATGGAGGAGTGGAGCTGGCAAGGTGCAGTGATCAGAGTGGGAGGTTAGCCAAGACACCCGGCCGAAGCCTCCTCCTCCTGAGAATGTGATGAACACAGGTTTTAATGATTCCAGGTCACTGGTTTCCTGTGATTTACACCAGCACCGTAACGCTCTCCCCACTGTGCCGCTGGGGACGTGGTGCAGGAAGGCTCGTGGCTCTCTTGGAAGTGCCCCATCCCCTGTACCAACCAGACCCATGTTCTGACAGTGCTAGGTCAAATGGTCCTGGGAGAGGATCAAATGTCCCATTACACAAATCTTGCTCAGATCCTTGAGGAGTGCTCAACTAAATTTTGTCGGGTTACTTGTCAGGGTGAAACAGGATCAAATTCTCAAATGTTTACCCTGTGCCACGTGAAGTTGAAGTGCTGTTTCCCACATCCTTGCCACTGTATTCCAGAAAAGTGAACAAAATGAGCATTTTAATTTTTCCTTGGCAACATTTTTTTTTTTTTTTAACAAGCCCTGGCACTTCTGAGTGCTTGTAGAAAAGCTCATTCACAGCCCCAAAGAAAAACCCTATATTGACTCCCACATGTACTAAATGATACATCAGTGTGAAGCCTCCTATGGGAGGAACTCCTCCAAAGAGGAAAACCCTAAGAATATCCTGTGCTTAGTAGCAGCTTCCTGTCCTGCATAGTAGTAATTTAAAAAAAAAAAAAAAAGTTGGTTGGCTTTGTCTTTTTATTTCCTTGCCTCTCCTGATCCCCATTTCTATCAGCTTTGCTGCTGGTATTTAAACAACAGCCTGATTCTGGGACTCATTTCGCAGATCCAGTGTGGAAGGTGTCCTGGTGGCCCTGTTGATCTGATCCCTTGTGCAGGCAGGGAAGCTGTCTTTTTTTTTCTGTTCTCTGGTTTTGGTGCTTTTTGTAACCCTATCAAAGCAACCACAAGCCTTGTTCTCTCCTCTCCCTGGCCATCTGCTTGAAGCATCTGGTAATCAGGTGCAAGCCCCCACATCCAGAGCATTCATGCTTAAATTTGCAGCTACCTTGCCACCCACATTGGCTTTTGTTATACTGCCAAGATGTACCTCTTTGTGTACTTGATATGAGAGAGACTTAAATTCCACCATCAACCTACTGAAATTGTGATGGGCCAGGGTGACATTATCACCTTCGAACACAGATATGTATCAGCCTTCTCCCATTTTTCTCTGCTAGTCTCCAGCTAATCTCTGCTCCAACTGCTCATCTTACCCAAGCCATGTGTGCTGCAGAGGTACAGCTTTGAGTTGCAAATAATTTCTCAAGGAAATATCTCGGTCTAAAACATGATGATGCTTAACGTGTGCTTGTCATTTCTGGGATTCTTCTTATATCCCTTTTTTCTATCTGAGTAATCTCTGTGTATGTGTCTCCATATAAGAGACAAATAGAGTCATTGTTCTGCTCCATATTTTAATTCCATATCTATATTTTAGGGACATTGCTGCCTTCCCACCAGACTGACTAAGTATTACAAACTGCCAAATTTAGGCTTTGGGAAGTGGCTGCAACTGAAATTGCCAATTGAATTTAAAAGCAGACAAATAATTTTGTCAGAAACACCAAAACCAATGACCTTGAGCACTATACCCTGTCCGTTACAAAGGGATCCCAAAAGGAAAATAGCTGTACTGCTACCCATTTGTCTTTCTGCAGCCCTAGATTAGAAAAGAGGAAAACATCTTGACTTCTGTTTTTTCACCATAGCGCAATCTTTATGTGTATTTCATTTATTAAAGTGGAAACATCAAACGGAAGCCCTTCATTGTTGAAGGATACAGAGATGCAGGGTATTCACTAGCTCCTGCATTTGGATGGAAAGAGTGCCCATCTGTTTGAGCAGGACTGGTTTGCTAATGCAGTATGAGTTGCAAGTAAAAGTCCCATGGCAAACTGAGCCCTGTTTTTGGAGCTGCCCAGTCTGGTGCTGGGCTTGGAAAGCCCCTAGCACCTATGATGGCATCTTACAGACTGGTGGACTCAGGAAAAACCAGGAACGTCCTGCAGCAGACTTGGTGTGCCTCCCATCCCACCTAGGGGAAGCTGGCAGCTTGGCTTTTCTGGCCTCTGAAAATCACCTGTGACAGGCTTGGGACATGTCCTGCCATGTCCTCAGTGGGGTCTGCCTGGCTGAAGCTCTTGCTGCCCAGTGCTGGCACACCAGCTAAAATGTCTCAAGTTTGGTGCTGTAGTTTTCAGTACGTACCACATAGCGTCAATGTTATGATCCGAAGGTGCTGGCTGCGTAGTCTGATTGAGAAATGTACTCAGGAAAGACACAGAGAATGGTGGCAAAGTACAATTCCAGAATGATCCTGTAGAAGTCTTTCAGCACAAGTATTTTTCTACATTGGTAGTTGAGACTAGATTGATGTGTAGAAGAGAGATGGTTAAACACCAAAAAAACCAGCGACTGTTCTTTGTTATTTACTGCAATTAATGTTGTGTTGTTCTTGGTATACCCATCTATACTGTTTTATTTTCTTCACAGACTCCTTCTTTACTCTTCACATCTTCCATTACAACTTTTTTTTATTGTGAAATCTGAGCAAAAGCTATACATGGCTATAACACTTTTTTTTTATAAGTGTAAGGTTGATTAAGAAATTACCATCCTTGGAGTAATTGCTCAGTGAAGTTTGTTCCTAGGGATTATTTTCTTAGAATTTGAAAAGGGTTTCAAAGGTTAAGAACAAACCTGCAGCATATTTGTTTAAGGCATGCAGCATTTCACCAACTAACTCCTTTGAATAATTTCAAGGATAGTAAAGCTATGATTGTTATTTTTGGACCTGTTTGGTCTAGGATTTTTTAGGCTTTTTTCATTACATGATTCCTCCCTGACCCTCAAAAAGTGAACTAGAGCAGCTCACTGTGTACACGAGCAGGACACATTACACCCACGTGACTCCTGTTCAGCACGGCATTGTCACCCATTCTGCTGTCTGTAAATGCACCTGTACTTGCAGATTGCCCAGATGATTCTGTGGCTGTTTGTGTATGTGATTTTCACAGAATATAAGAAAAAGCACTAAGTGCGTTAAATATGGCTTCACAGAATTTTTTCACAGAAAGCTCCTGAAAGCCTTTACTGGTTATTGCTAAAGTCAGAAATAAATCTGCAGGGACTTTCCCACAAATGGGTAAATTAGAAGAGTATTTAGAAGAGGCCTTATTGGCTTGAGTCATGAAGCTGGCTCTCCGAGTGTTGTGCTGTAAGTTTAGTGGGAAAAGTTTGACAGCAATTTAATTTTCATTGACAAATACTGTCATAATATTGAGGGAAACTGTATCAACAGTAGTGGTCGATGCTCAACCAGTCATATGGACTGGACGAGCTTACCATATGCTTAACTACAAACTTCTCTTGGAAAGCTCCTTTAAAACACTTGTCAAGCTTAAGATACTAGTCAGTAATGAGCTTGAAGAGAGCATGTGAAATTTTACTTTTTTAATAGAAAATGGATTAGTGTTTCTGTGTTTCCTGTCCAGAAGTGATTTGTATGCTGCTGTCTGTGTAGCTACAATGCCTGCGTGCATTTCTGTAGCCTGATGTTCATCCAGTCACAGGAAATTTAAAAGTGAAAGTGCAAAAAACCACAATCAAAACAAAACAAACCCCAAATGTAATTTATTTCTTCTGCATAGCATTAGGGTGAAAATCTTTTCATTTATGCTGCACATGCAGTGTTAGAATTGGCAGTTTCTGGTACTATAAGGAATGCCAAAAAACACAGATCGAGGCAACCCCCCATATTAGCATGATAATTATTACAGGAGATGATTGGTCCAGGCTTTCATTAATGTGCAGTATTAGTACCCTCTCCTAGCAATGAACCTTTTAAGCCTGATCACTGCCTTTAGCATTTTTTACTGTGAACTTACAGATTTCTTTGTATAATTTCACAGTGTCTGAATATTTGAGCTGGTGTCTGTCTACTTGATGGCAGAATCAAATTGGGTATCGAAAGATGCAAATACTTCATCTCGCCTATCTGTGTTTTTTTACGACTGTGATTGCACTCGCAGTTAAGGAGTTTTAGTCTAAATGTGTCCTGTTTCTCCCCTCATCCCTTGACAGTATATTGTAACACATAGATTTCAGCTCCTGCACTTTTTGTCCTTTTTTTTTTAAAATGCATTTGTTACACGCTCATAGACATACAAAAACATTATGAATATAAATGCTTGTGTGTATTTAATGTATTTTTGACTGTGGCCAAATAGTATGCCAGGTTAGAGACTTGGTTAGATAATTCAAACAGAAGTCTGACCTGATTCTGTCTTAATTTGCTATGTTTTGTTAGCATTGAGCCATTTGTAATTTAGTTACATGTAGAATAGTTCAGTGATGAGCAAGTTTAAACAATATGGAAGGCATAATGTATGCTTACATGAAAAGCATATACAGCTTTTCATTGCACTTTGTACTCAGGAATCATTCTCATTTTTCAGTTTTTTCTGCTTTCCTCTCTGAAAAGTAACTCTCCTCATTAGAAAGAATTAAAAAAAACAGCTCTAAAAATGTTAACAGAAAATAGCAGTTTCTGTGGATAGCTCACTCATGGCATATTTCCTTAGTGTAAATATTTTGGAAATTGGTTTGATTTCCAAGGTTTGGTGTTTTGAAGATACTTCTTGTAGAGCAAAAGTAGAATTAAGACTGACTTGGATCCGTTTACCCCTTTGTAAATCAGATGTGACTACTGAAATGGCAGTTCTACAGATTAGATCAGAATCGAGTTTGGTTTTCTGTTGGCAGATTGGTCAAATCTCCTGCCACTAAGTACAGTAACTGACCTGTATTTTCCAAGTGAAAGGAATGGATGATCCCCAGTTTTCTCAAGTCATTGTTCTTGCCCCCTATTCATCACTATTAAATTTTATTTCTTGTCTACAACCGGGATTCAGGCGGTTTGGCCTCGTGTTAGACGGGTCTAGATGGTACCATCTGCTGAATGCTCAACAGCTATTAAGGTTCTTAGGTTTTTTAGCATGTTTTTTAATGTATTCATCTGACAAGGAAGAGAAAGCAAAAATGGTGTCCAGCATTATTCATTTTATCAGTTTGGCAACCAAAACATATTGGCAGGGGTACATTCCTTGTAGTAAGTGCCTGAGAGTGCAAGTGTAAAGACAGCTTTGAAGCTTGCCATGAGTCCTGGTTTATTAGCAGAGATGCGTGAACCACCTGCCACAGGCTGGAAATGTTAACAAATCGTAACTTGGTGGCCCAAAATGGCCAAAACAGCAACCCTTGTAATGCTGTGGTCTTCTCCTGGCATGGTGCATCGCTTTTATGGTTTATCTTGGAAATACTAATGATATCTTGGTATTGCATCCCTTACCTTTTCTCAGTCACCACTTTCACAGTAAAGATGTAAAATCTCTGTAAATAAATGGGAAGGGATGGGCACCACTGCTGCAGCAGATGCGGCGCAGACACCCAGGGGTCCCCAGCCATACTGCTGCCCTTCAGGTACCCCTCTCCCAGCACCCTGCATGGGCACAGCCCTGCCCCATGCTGCAACCTGGTTTGACAGACAACTCCCATATTGTTCAATGCTACCCTAATTCACCAACATGGCATGGAAAAAAAATTCCCGCCATTTTCCTTTGTCCCCCACTAATAGGAGAGCAGTTCTTCCAGAGAAACCCACAGGACTCGGCCCCGCGACGCTGCCAATCCCATGTCTCACCACCAGGTTTTTATTTATCCTGGTTGAAGAGAAGCCTTTATCAGCTGGTTTTGAAACCTCATTTTGCATTTAAAAGTGCAGTAATTGGACCAAAGACAATGCTGGTATATGTTTGGTTTTGGTTTATTTTTTTTAAAAAGAGTGAAACAAAGATGATCTAAGGTGGGGGAGCTAAGTGGCTGTGGGAATTTGCTCTTAGATGGAGTAAGTCCAAATGCTGTCATCATGAGTTGGGCTGGTTTGGGTGCTTTTCAAACGTTTATTTGCATTGATATGATCAGACACCCCGTTCGGAGTGACTGCTTTAAACTCGACTAAATGAATGCAGGGATTCACTGAGGGCAAGTAAAAATGTGTGTGTGGAGCTCCATGCCTCCCTTTTAGCAAGACCTCTTCTGTGTTCAGCTTTTAAACGATGACACCATACTGGGGGTTGTTGTTCAACAGATTGTTGGTTCTTTTAACAATTTGTTCAATGGTGGAGGGGGAGGGAGTAGAGGCAGCTATATTTGTCACTACTGTTGTTCAGTAGGATAATTGATTTTTCCAGTTTGGCAACCAATTCCCATTTTCTGCTGCTTTCCCCCTTTGCGCCCCCCTGCAATGTCTTCCACAAAAGACACTTTTCCCTTCCAATTCTTAATAGCAATTTGCAGTCTCAGCTTTCTTGGTCAAGAAAACTGTGTCCAAGAAGGAACTAGTGATTTGCTTAGTGGTTTTCAGGGCAGCACCCACAGACTGTGCCTTGCTGCTGCTTTGATGCTGGTCTAGCTGGGGGCACTAGCCTCCTCAAAACTGCTGGGCTGTGCAAGTATCCACTCCTTTCTGCCTTGTTAATATAGACTTCTTTTGACTCCAAACAAGTTTTCTGCAAGATTTACCCTTTTAAAAAAAAAAAAATAGTATTTTTTTGAGGTTTTATGGAAGAAGACATAGAGGTGTCATCTCCTCAGAGATCTTTATGGTGCATACATTTGTCACAGCAGACAATCTGTCCATCCCTTGCTCTTCTAGCTGTAAGGCTCCTAGCTTTGATGGTACATGGTTGGGGCCATGCAGTAATCACTGCCAGCCTGAAAGTGTTTTTGTAAGCTTTGATGATTTAAAAAAGCTTTCTTGTTAAATTCAGTAATTCTCCATTTGTTTTTATACCTATTTATCTACCAATAGCAGCTCCTTGTATCTAGTGTTTGGATGGAGTTATTCCTGAGGCGCATACCTCACTTGCACTGCACAGTATTAAAGACATTTGAACCACAATGGAAAGAATGCTGAGGCTCCCACCTGAGGCACCCAGCAGCATCTCACAGGGATGAATGTAGCCAGTGTCTGCTGAACTTAGTCCTTAAAATCCTGATAGCATTTGTTATTTGGACTAAATATCACAAGGACTGGTTTCCAGAGTTGATGTGAGATGGTGAGCTCCGAGTGTCCCAGTCTCACCATCACTGCTGTTGTCCGTGCCTTTTCCTTGCTCTGGTGCAGAGCATGGAAGCTCAGGCAGGTCAGATGCAGCACCAGGTGCTGATGATGTGGGGAGGCTGAGATTCAGTACTGAACTCTCCTGGGTTCAAAAGGGAAACCCAATGGGACAGAGCTTGTCAGTGTTTGTCAGGCCAAGAGAGTGTAAGGGTGGAGTCGTGGCTGGGCTCGTGTCTTATCCCTCATAACATAATGCTGCTGTCAGGTAGAGGTGCAGGAAAATAGGCAGGCAGCAGTGTTGGAGGGGATGATGCAAATGCCATGCCTTTATTAGAACAAGGTGCTTTTTGGGGGTGTTTTTGTGTTGTTGGTTTTTTTTAAAGTAATATGAAGTATCCCAGCTGGAGGCAGCACTCCACATAGTAGGCTGGCTAGGAGATTTTCTTTATTATTAGATCTCCTTTTGGAGGTGGGAGGCGGTTCCCTGGACTCTTGTGTTTGGTTCCTGCAGCATCCAGGTGTGCTGGGCACTGCCCTGGGAAGCATCTCGCTGGCCTGGTGTGTGTGCAAGGCCTGTGCCACTGCTTTAGGGAACTTGTGTGTGCTTTCACTGCCAAATTTTGAAAGCCTTTTTAATGTAAGCATGTACAACCTCATAGAAAAAAAGGCCTTAAAGCTCTAGTACAGAACTATATTTGAGTGTTAAACTTAAAAACATATTAAATGTATTATGAGTAATTGATTTAATGCACAAGTAATACTAACTATGAATAAACTAGTAAAAGACTTGCATAAGAAACGTGCAATAATTGCCCTGTTTTGAGTGAACAAAGCACTCAAGGCTGCTATTTACTAGTTTTGTTAAGCATAGAGGTCTGAAGTTTGAACTCCAGCAATTTCTTCAGTGCTAGTCCTTTAAGAGTATTGAAAAAAAACATGACTGAATTTTGCAAGTTACTGTAATTTGTGGAAGGCTTTTTCCACAGGTTTTAAAGCCCTTTTTTCCCCTCTCCTTTTTGAGTTTTGCAAATTTGGAATAATAATCTTGTTAGCTTGAATGCTAGAAAGGTGAACATGCATCATCAATAACAGGAATTTATGAACATTTTTGTAATATGTAATATTTAAATTTATGTTGTTGCTTGTTTCTTTTTTTCTATTCTACATGTAGTAATTGATTTTGTCTTACTGACAGATGATTCTCAATGACTGATTTTCAAGAAAAATCCAGACAGGTATTTTAACCCTTTGTTTTCATTCTAGACACCTTGCATTCATAAGTCTGGTTGTAATTAAGGGGCTCTGCGCTAGGCTCTGTTGTAAATTAAAGTTTAGTGTTCTTTATACAACCTTCCATAGCTGTATCTTCATTATAATCTTTTTCCGGATGGGTGGTGGGAGTGTAGACTAAGGAGTGCCTGCTTTGCTCTGAACAAAATATACCTGTGCCGAACATTATCCAAACCACCCACTCCTGTTCTTTGAGTAATCAGTAATGGAGTGTGCTGGCAAGCAGTGGGACCCCCACCTTCCCTCTCCCCTCTGCAAGAGCCTCTGAATCAGCCTTGTGTCCCAGCATGATGGTGATCTTTGGGGGCAGAATGGGAACGGCATGACCTGTGTTCCCTGTTAGGATGAGAAGGTGAATTCCCAAGCAGTGAGGGAGGGAGGCAGGGACATGTGACAGTGGTCGGAAAATAGAAAACCTACCAAAGCAGATTGAGTGTGACTACAGATCTGCAGGGACAGTGGGGCTCCTCTGCAGCCCGAGGCTGTAGGGTGGCCCTTCATGCATTTTCTGACACCTCTCAATTACTTGCCTTCATGTTACATGCATGAGAATGCGCAGAGTTGTGCCAGCTTACCTTGCTTACCTGGCTCATGAAGAAAATGGAAGAGTCTATATTTTAATAATTCACTTGAACAGCAGTTTACATAGTTTTAAAGTACTTAGGGATGAAAAGGCAGGGACATAATTTCACTGTTTGTCTTTTCTTCTGAAAGAGTAATGGTAATTTTTTTCCATGGGTTGCTAATGTTGCTCTGGGTTGTGTGTGACATTGACTGTCATTTCTGTGTAAAGAAATTCCACTTAAATTCCATTAGTGCCTACTTTTCCTTAGCTTCGGCTCAAGCCCACTTGTTGTTAGATAGGGTGTAACTTCAGGCTACTTCGCACATGTATGTCCCCTACCTTGGCTTTTAAGGAACACTGATCTGGTTTGGTTTTGATTCACTGGAATACTTTTATCACTATTTTTTTTTTGGTTGTTCTGCACATGTCTAATGATAAAGATACCATCTTCCAAATATTTCCTTGTTATCCCTTTACATGCTGCAGGAACGATTTTGCACAGTTTAGTCAGTGCCTCAATTTGGAAATGCCAGAAATATCCATTCTTCTTTTTATGCTGACATTAGGTCTTAGGCTTAAGAATTTTAGAGTTTAATTTCTAATTATTCACTGTGCTTCTGCTTCTTTTGTCTCCACTGAGGAGAAGGGCAAGTGGTGCCTGCCTTCTGTTCCTGCCACAGTGTTGCTTGACATTTTTTTCTTTATTGAATTGCATCCCATCACTTTCCCTGCTCACTAAAAGGGGGGCTGGATTTTTTTATTTATATGTTGTCCATTCATATTGTCCGTGGTTTCGCCTCCATTTTCTACTTCAAATAAATCATTTTGTATGCTGTTAAAATAGAAATGCAATAAAATCAGCTTTGCTAGTGATCTTTGGGACAGATGAGCTAAGGCCTCCATGACTCCTCTCCCCTGATGTGAGTGTGCAGGGTCTGTGCCCTCATACACTGTCTGGTTCGTTAGGCATTATTTAGCAAACCCTCTCGTCAGAACTTGGGATGTTGTAGCCTGTTAGGGTCTGGTATGGTGTCACCTTTCACAGAGTCCACGTAAATCATGTTCATGGCTTCCTTCCGTTGTTTTTGAGAGGTTTTTTTGGTTATTATTTTTCCAAATATTCTATTAGTTTGGTTACGTATGATCTCCCTTTTGTGAATCCATGCTGAATATCTTTAATTAAATCATAACTTTCCCTATTTTGTCCCTGATTAGTGTTTCCAATATCTTTCCCACTGCTGAAATCAGGCTGACTGGTGTTTAATTTCCTTGATCTTCCCTAGAGCTGTGATTATATATAGGTGTTACATTAGTTGTCCCATCCACAGGTACCTCCCCTGCTTCCAAAGATGTTTCACAGATATTTGCTAAAAGTGTCCCCTTCCTCCTGCCTTTTCCTTCCAAATTCTGGCAGGCATCCCATCTTCAGTAGCTTCATTTGGACTTTAGCTACTTGAAGAAGTGCATTTTTACAGCTTCACCTTCATTTCATTTATTCATCTTTTACAGCCTTGGTAGCTGCTCCATATGCTGCTGTTTGCAGCCACCTTGGCAGCAGATCCCTTTGGTGCCCCTGTGAGTTGGTTTGCTTGTGAGTGGTGTTAGGTGGCCTCAAACCAGCCTCCCCGTGAGCATCCTGGTCCTCCATAAACCAAGAACCCATTCTTGATGTTCAGAGGCTGAGGGCAGTATCCTGTCCCCAGAACATCCTTTCCTCTCAATCTGAGATCTTCTGCTTGCTTTTTTGGATTCCCCAAGGCAGAGAGATTGCGTCTTTGACCCTTCGTGTATTTTTGTCAGGCTGCATGTGTATTTTCTGCTGATGTGAACTCATCTTTGAACACTTGCCATTTCCATATGGAGTTGTTTCCTCCGCTCCTTTATTCGGTTCAGGGTCTGCTCCTCCTCTCATTGAAGTCAGCTGGGAGTTTTGCCATCGCCTTCCTCGAGAGCAGCAGCAAGCCTGCCATTCACTGGCACTTTCAGCATGCTCTCAAAAATTAACCCCACTGAAATTGAACATCAATATTGGGCTTTATATTTTAGTTGTAAATCCAACTATAACTCCTTGAACACTTCTTCTGTTTGAGGAATGGACACTACAAAGAAGCCCATTAATTTTAATGTACCTCTCCATAGTTAGATTTGGTTCATAACATTTCCACAGTCATGGTTGCAAAACCAACATCAATAGGAAACTCAGGTTTCCTGGATGCTGCATCAGATGCTCGAAGATCTGTTTGTTCTCCTTCCCTGTCATTAGAAAACTTGTACAAAAACTGCTCACATAGTGTTTAAAAATCTTAAAAAAAAAAAATAATTAACTGATAAGAGGAAAAAGGTAAGAAAATAAGGTTAAGTATGGATTTGGGGGGGGGTATTTTTTTTAAAAGTAGCGTGAAAACTTTATGTTTCCCTTGTTAATAACACTGAGAGTCACATGTCTCTGTCCCCACAAACCATCATGGAAATGAGCCCACAGGACCCGTGACTTCAAGCAGAAAATTGCTGCTCTGTCCTTAGCTCACCCCACTGTGATGAAGGCTGGTACCACATATGGTATGTAAGCTCACACTTACTTCTCTGAGACCATGGAAACCCGAGTATGATGGAATACATCAGGGATGGATTGGCAGCCTTGATTGCGAATATTTTTTGCTAAAGTCAGACACTGAATATTGCTGTAATGACATTTTATATCTTTCCTTCTATATTCTAGCGGAGAGAGCCACAGGTGTTCCACTGGAATTACTCACACATTTATAGAAATGGACATTCTGTCATTAAATGGACTTAAAACTAAAAAGCCTTTGTCTGTGAAAGGTGACCAATAGAAAGGGACTTTGGATTATCTGATATCCCATAACTTAATCATATGGCTCTTAAGAGTAGGGCATAAGCAGCTGTGTCTCGCTAATATGCATGCAATATGTGTAAAGTGATATGCTTTAATTCTAAACTTGTTTTTAGCAGGAAGAAAAAAGCATTTAGATGTGGAGCATTAAGATTCAGCATTAACCATTTTTTTCCTGTGGGCAAAATTATTCATCACCTGATATTTATTAAGGCAACATTTTTATTTTATTGCTCTGTACTGTAAAGAGTCTTTTCAAACATTCTCAAAGTTTTCCAGGGAAGTTTCACAGGCAGATTTGCATGCAGTGTTTAAAGGGGTTTTTTAAATCGATGGATTTGAGAAAGGTATTTTCCTTTTCCTAAGTAGTAATGTTGTCAAATCTCACAGTGGAAATAACAGAGATAAGCAGTCATTTAATTTATTATTTAATTTTCATTTTTATCCATTCTCCCACGTTATATAAACTTTGTTTCTGCATTGTAGCTTTAATTGTTAGTTTGTGTTGGTGTAATCTCTCTTATTTAAGTATGTTTGCTTTAATAATATTTAAAAAAACTAAGACAAAGAAACTGTAGATTAGAGACTTTATTTTCAGGGTAAAATGATACGGATAAGTGAGCGTCAACTGACCAGAAATTATTTGCTTCTGTCTGTTAGACACGTAATGGAGTCATTTAACTAGTCAAATTAGGAGCTGTAGAAATGCACCATGCTTCATTACTGAGTTCGAATGGGCACCATTTTACATTTACGTCAAAAATTATCTCATAGCAAATTAATGTTTTCATTGTGCGGGAAGCTGGAGCTATGCAGTATCAGCACCACCTAGAGGACGAGACACAGATGGCTCTGAAGTGTTGGTCGTATGCAAAACCGGAGAGGAATAAGTTACCTTTGAAAAGCAAAGTACTTCAGACAAACCCCTGCCTTCCCCACAGTAGCCCTGGAAGTTTTGCTCGCTGAAGCCACACACGTTCTGCAGTATCCAGCATTAGTGACACACAAGCTGCCGGTGTTTATGGCATGTCTCGGGTTTAATTGTCTGTAAAGTTCTTCAGTGTTGATACCACTAGTTGTATATTTTTAATGTAAAAAGATGCTGTTAAAAGTCACTTGAAAAATCCAGAAAAACGAGGTCTCTGGCCAGCCAGGAAAAATTTCCAGGCAATGTTATTGAGGCTTGCTGTTCCTTGAAATTTCACAAAAAGCCAAAGTGTAAGAAGGAAGTTATTTAATCAGTTACATACTTGACAAATGGAACGGCTAGTGCCGTAAAGTGTAGGAAGAAAGACAATAGTGAGACAAAAGTAAAGGCAGCAAATAGACTTCCAGCGTGAAAAAGTTATAGCCATGAATAGCTACGATTCAGGAACTGAAAAACAGTAACATAGAAAACTGGTAGCAAGAATATGAATTGGACAGTGAAGGTGGTAACCTGTTTAAAGCACAGAGTGGTTTTGGGTGACCCAATAATCATTTTCCCAAAGAGGAATTTGTTAGACAGGAGGTGGTATGAAATCTAACTTCTCTCGAGCAGGAGATGCTCATGAGTGGGACCTGGCAACATTTCCAGCAGTGCCAGGGCATAGCAGGCACTCCTGGCATCAAACAACTAGATGACTTGCAAGGCAGGACATTTTCATGCCCAAGTGCTTTGTGATGAAAGGCTGTGGGGGCTAAGTGCCCTGGGCTGTGTGGTTTAGTGTTTCAGTACAACTCCTGGAATTCTGGAGGGGAAAAAGAAAATGAGAAGTTAGAAGAAGTGGCCAGCAAGACCTGACACGGTACTGCTACAGCATGTACCACCTGGGCAGGGTCCTGGGCCCTCCCAGTTTAGTCCAGGCTTCTGTCTACAAGGGCTAAAAAGAATCCCCCAGTAATGCATTCAGGCTTCCCTTGAACATGCAAATACATGGCACTGCTGAGCAGAAATTTGCAGAATTTTAACCTTGGATATGATCTGCATTAAATATATTTTGTAAATTGACCAGAATATCTAAACATGTTTTCCAGTCTTATTAACTGTTTTGTGTGCATAACTGAATTAATTCTCTGTATTAATATTCCTAGAAGACATTTATAGAACAAAACAAAAACATCCACAAAGTATTTTGACACAAAGCACAGGAGCTGGAGACAAGATGAGCTGAGAGGGGGAAGTGGACCAGAATTCATTTAGTGTTACACTTATCTCTGGAGCAAATGATCACTCATTAATTAAAATGCTGCTGCCAATTGTAGTTGGAAGACAAAAATTCTTCGTAATTGTGTCAAGTGTGTAATTTTTGTTAGTATACTATTTTCATATTTCAATGAGGTGCTCTTGAGGATCCTTTTGAAAAATCAAATAATTGCTTGTGATATTACTTCATGGCTAAGTATAGTGTCTTAAATACACTGTGCTGTAAGTTCAAGAATTTGGCAGTGACTTTAGGGTGATGGTTATGATAATAGATGATAGAACATGCTTGTGAGCAAGTTTTCTTTTGTTCTAGATAAACCTTTTTTTTTTTAATGTCTTAAGCTTGTTGCAGAAAAGGGATTTCTTTGAAACAGCACAGAAAAAAAAGTTAAGAGCCTTGCTTACAAGTATCCTGGTATTTATTTATTTATTTAATTATTTATTTATTTTTAAACTGTAGGAGCACTTTACCTATTATCATGAATCTTGTCTGCTGAGAGAGCTCAGCCTTCATGTTATGTTTACCAAGGCCAGACCAGAGGATCAAATAATTTATAACCATTCCTGTTGGGTTTTATGTAATAACTTTGGAACTCATATAAAGTAATGATCCACAAACTCTTTTAATGTTCATTATAAAATATGAAATATTTCTCAGAACCGTTGCAATTATGTGACCAGACATAACTGTTTCACACATGAGTAAATACTGGGAGGTTTAACATAACTTTATTATCTTCCTGTCTTTTTCTCTCATTGATGTGATAATACTGTTTTAATATTTTTCTAAAGAAAAGTTAAGTAATTTCAGAATCTCTATTGAGGCCTAGTTTATTGGTTTTTGTAATAGAGTACTCAAGAATAATTGTATTTATGATTAGAGTGATAGTAGTAAATGTTTTTGTGCTGAATTGGGGTAAAATACCCTGAAAGGTTTATGTTATTATAGATGAATATATATACATACATTGGTAGGAAGAAATTATTAATATCTGTCTGTCTGTCTATGCATTTATATTATGCTCATCACAGTATCAGAGCACCTTCTCTGGAGACTTTCTGGGGTTTAGTAGTTATTAAAATGTCAGTAGATTTAGGATGGCAAAACTCATTAAGACTACAGAAAAAAAAACATCCAAGGTCCTTGCCTGATACTTAGAGCTAACCTTTAATTTCCCTCTGTTCTTCTGGTCTTCTTGGATTGAGACAAGACATAAGGTGGAGCCTGTGGCCAGGTGTCCCTGTGGCCAGGTGTCCCTGGGACCAGAGTGCAGGCCAGCCATGGAGAACAGGCCACTGGTGGTCCCAGTCAGTGGGAGTGCCCCTCAGGGCAGCTGCCCCCCCCCCCCCCCCCCCCCCGGCTCTGCTGATGACAGAGGTGTCTTCCACAGCTGGTGACAGGGGTGTCCCACACCCCTCACCTCACTGGTATAAAAGGGAGCTATGTGGAGTGTGGGGGTTGTTCCCCTTTCCTGGGGCTCCTCGCTCTCAGCCTGCTGCTGCCTTTGCAGCTCCTGAGGCCTAGGCTGAATATAAGCTTATATACTTGATGTTGGTGTTTTATTGGTTCTGTTACTGCATTAAATCAATTTCAACCAGTGGGGCTTCTATCCTCTTCCTGATTCCCTTCTTGGCTGGGAAGAGGTAATGGGGTGAGAGAGCAGATGGCTTCAGTGTAGCCCAAACAGGGCCAGAGAGAGCCTGCCACAGCCTGGGCTCTCTGCTGAGGCTCTCTGATCAGCCCAAGCTCCTGTGAAACCTGGCTGGGGACTTCATTGACCATTGGAGGGGTTTTGACCCATCCAGGCTAGGAGAAGCCTCTGAACTTCGTAGTTGGTTGCCCTGAAGCTTTTCACATCTTTCTACCTCTGTGATGTGCCTCTTGAAGAAGTGAGATGCTCACAAGCCCATCTCCAAGATCCTGCCTGAGTATCTGAGTTACAGCAGATGCAGTGAACATTTAGAAAAAATAAGCCACTATATAGAAAATAGTATGGGGGAAAAATGTTCATAGCAGAAGGATGCTCACAGTCCCACCTTTCCCCTTCCCTTCCTTGAGGAGCAGTGTTCAGCGTACAGAAGGTGAGTGTGTGTTCAAACTGGAAAATATAGTAATTCTTTTTCTTTTACCAATATAAACTGGTAAAATAAAGTAACAGAATTTTGGTCTCCAGCTGACTGATACTAAGCAAACATCAGAAAAAAAAAATGTCTTGCCCAAAAGAGCATAATATAATTAAGAACAGCCTTGATAGGCAACCATGCTTTTTTTTCCTAATTCTCCTGTCCTGTGCCTGGTGCCTTTCACGCTGCAGGCACTTGGGGTGGGATCTGCCTGGCCATGGCTGGTGGGTGCTGTGCTGAGGGCTGGACACCAGCCTGGGGCTGGCTGAGCAGCACCCACCAGCCATGGCAGGACCCTGCTGGGACAGGGAGCCAGCCTGGGGGCAGGCGTGAAACCCCAGCTGCCTTCTAGGCTATGTGTATGCTCGATGCTGGGGTCTGTGGCAGATAGATCTGTGGTTCTCCAGATTGTATTCTGTAGGCACACAGAAACTTTGAGAAGTGGGCAGTGTCCACTTTTTTCCTCCTGGCTGTGGTATTTCACCAGCCAGACTCCCTTCTCCCTGAAGGGTGAAGATTTGTCAAGTCTCCTCCTCCTTTGGCCACCCCACCATAATAAATGGGGAAGGCACTAGCACAGAGGAGGTTTTGCAGTAGGGTTCAGGCTGGCTCGGTGAAGCTGGGACCCACTGACAGACAGACTTCTTTCCTTTTTTGCCTTTCTCAGACCACAAAAAATAGTCTGAGGTACCATAGAGGGGCTTCAAAGTATCTGCATAAACTTCCAGGATACTCAAAGCTTAAATTTCTTCACTTGCACCATTTTGCTTGCATCTTGTACTGGAGGTTTTCTGCAGGGAGGGGTAATTTTCATGCATTAACAGAACTGAATACAGAATTGTTATATTCATGAGTCAGGGATAACCTGCAAGATGCTAAGTGCTGAAGCAAAGCAGAGCCATGAATCCATTATACATGGTCATTCCTAACAAGAGAGAGAAATTCATTATTTCATAGAGTCCCTCTGTTGCATGGAACATTTGTAGAGCATTCCATTCTCTTTACTTTTAAATTAAAATGTCTTTATTTTTCATTATGAAATGCTGGTGCATTGAAGAATGAGGCTGGTTGTATTTAGTAGCAGCAAAATGTGGTATAACTAATGATATGATGACAAGTATAATCTATGCAGGAGATGCAAAGGACAGTGGCAATAAGACTAGATCTCCACTTTCATACTGGAGATTAGTTTTGTACACTTTTAAATATAAAACAGTTCTTGTGGTAGACAGCTTTCCTATGACAAATTTTAAGTTTTGAAATTCAAGGGTAATTTTAATTTTCAGTCTTTCATGGATTTTCAGCGCATCCATTTTAGGAAACGTTTTTATAATGTCCTAATGCATGTTTTTGCCCAGGCAGAGTTACAATAATTAATTTATTTGATACCTAAAACCAGATTTTAGCTTGCCTTTGGAAAGTATGAAAAAGTAAAAATCATGTTGTGAAACAGGTGCTGAACCATCTCATATAAACTATGGTAGTACCTAGAAAGGTTAGACCAGATGATCTCCTTCCAACCTGGCATTCTATGTCTCTATATTTTACTTTGCACAAGGTAGAACATTGCAAAGCATGGGGTAACAGTCCACATTTGCAGAGTCACAGGGAAGATCTTCTGAAGACAAAGGTTGAGAAAAACACTCTGCTTTTGTCCCAGAACTTTTCCCTTCAGAGTTCAAAAGACTGGGTAGATCCATAATGGAGAGGCTACTTTTGATCTTGTGGTGATATTTATTGGATGTTCACACGTAAAGTTTCATTTAAACATTTTCTGCAAGGGAGTATGCAATTCAGTTAACCAAGGGTGGAGTTTTTTCTCTCTGTATATTTGACCTGGGGATGCTGTACCCAGATTAAGAAAAATATTTATAATTTTGACATGTTTAGCCCAAGTATCTGTTACGAGATTCCTGGCATGAGTCTGAGCTGATGCTCTTGGTATGGGTAGCAGTCATATAAAATGTGTTTGTATTTATATTCAGTCTTCACCACAAACAAATTAAAGGATTGTTTTCAGAGAAGTTTCACTTCGTGCTTTGGAACTGCTCTACACTGAAAATGCATGGCATGCATGAATTAGTTCAACAAATAGATAATTTTTTGTAACCTGGAACAACCCAAAACACTATATTTTTAAATTTGCGTCTGATGATAAACAGACTCACCACGAGCATGTTACTTGGGCACTTTGAGCATATGATCAGAAATGTCTTAGTTTAATGTAGCATTTTCCCTGTGTTAGTATAAGCTAGAAAAGCTATCTTTAGTCCTGTCAACATAAAACTCCACAGCAGGAGGTGAAACACATGAAGCAGTTTCCAGGCCTCTTAACATACACAAGTCATGCAGTTGAAAAGGTTTTGATAGCTTAACTCTTCCCCTCCACTTTTTTTTTTTTTTTTTTTTTAAATCTTGGATACCTGATAGTTGAGTTTTTGGACATTTTGTTGCTACCTTGAGACACTGACATTTTTTTTCTGGAGAAAAAAAGCCTTAAGTATTTACCACCCTCATACAAAGTTGAAGCAGTCTTTCCTGGTTTATTAGATACCAGACAAGGGATTACATCAGAGGTGAGAGGGACTGTACATAGCTAAGAGCACAGCCTGAGGATACTTTACAGGTTGATACTGTAGCCAGCACTGACTGTGTTCCTGCCCCCTGAAGCAATGCCCAGATACTTCTTTCTCTGCTTCGGAACAAGAGCATTGAGGTTAAGAGCATGTGGCCCTAAGGTAGATATCCCACCCACTGATGTCTTGGTTGATGTAGATGGAAGGTCTGTCCTGTAAGCTGTAGAGGTGACTCCTAGAAGGGAACAGTGTAGCACAAGAAGTCTTGGCTTCTGGTTTTTTTTTTTTTTCTTTCTCCCCTTTGACTTTATACAGGAAAAAAGAGAAGGAGGCATTTCTTAACCTGGCTTTACAGAATGTCAGTCTTCAGCTGCCTTCCTGGGTGAGCTCTCAGCCTCCCCCAATCTCCTGCTTCAGCTTTTTTGTCAAACCAAACATCTTTCTCTTGGAAAGGTGCTGCTGTTCAAAGCTTTTGCTTCAGGGCCTGTCTCTACCTCAACCTTCCCTTATTCTGCTATCAAAGGGGGGTCCCTGTCAGGGAAAGGCAGGAGCTAATCGACCCCTGCTCCCTCTTCCCCACCTCTTCTAATAGGACTCAGCTGTCATTTCCCTGAATCTGAATGCAAGACTTAGCAGCTGATCCTGGGATGATTTATCAGAAGAGCCTCACATTTCTATAGGGCTTTTCAAGTATGCCACCATATTTCAGGATCACTGAAAAGGGCAAGTAGGTCCAATGATCTACTTAGGTGGGACCAGTGACTATGAATAACATCTGTGTAGTGATGAACGTTCCACGACCTGTATAATGCTGTGAGTTTGCCTCTCTCTTTTTAAAGATTTCTATGGAAATGTTGCTGATTCTGTAAAATGTTATATAAACTTTTGTAAAATCTGAAAAATATTGTAGGGTATATAAGTAAACTGACGCATGAAAGTATGTGACCTGCCTTAGAAGTGTAGGTGGGTAATGTTAGAATTGCAGTGTCCCCCAGGACATAGCTTATAAAGTTATCTTTGGCCATACTCAAAAGAAAGCTAATTTATGGGCTTTCAGATCAGGACTAATGAATATAAAATGTTCTTATTTTATAAGATAAATTCCTTTGTAAAGAATTTTAATGGTATGTCTTTCTGAATAATTCTCTCTGTAGTGTAGGATATGAGTACAGAACATTTAAAAAACGATAATTTTAAAGTACATTTGAAGCATATAGAATATTAACTTCCTTTTTTGAAGTATGTTGTTCATCCTTTTTCTCTTAATATTATCTCACGTAGGAACTCTGAAGTCTGCTGGTGTTAGACCTCAGTGTTCTTTCACAGTGGGTGTACATGGAATTGTTGACTGTCAATAGTGTTGAGCGTACAACTGGCACGCTGAGGCTAGCTCGCCCGCGACATTGTCTCTTGAGATTCAAGGGATGTCATTGCTGTCTAAGTGGCAGAGCGATACTACATCTGCACTCTCTGCCGGTGACACCTCGCTGTCATGTGGCTTTGTCAATGGACAGCAACGCCTGTCACTTTGTTATGAGGCCCAACATAAAGCGTACATCACCCTTGACATACTATAAAGTGCAGTGTGTAAAGAGGGTTATGCCTGGTGTCCATGGAGTCCAAGTGTTCAGTTTTGAAAGCTCGAATTTAATAGCATCCTTGGAAGACCAGATTTTGCTCTCAGCCTTACTGTTGAAAGTCCACAATGGCTTCATTGACCTCAGAGGATCCAATTCTGCCTTGCTTGGACTCTAGTAGGGTGGAAGATGAAAAGAACGAAGCATTAAGTGATGAATTTCATCTCAGAAGTGTTAACTTAAGGTCAGGGAGCATAGTTAGAGATTCTAGTGCTTTGAGGCCCGTGCACATCTCATCCCATATCTGGCACTGCTACTTTTAGGCAGAGGGAGAGTGAAGGGAGAATCCAGTGGAGTTACTGATCTAATTGGAATGGATAATTCCTACAAGGTTTTGAGCATATTACAGGTTAGGTGTAGCAGATACTTAGACTAAGAAAAGGAAAGTGTGAATTTTTATTTCTTTCAGGTCTTCCTCATGCCTCACAGTAGTTATCTCCTGAAATGCATCCCTCTCTGAACATTTGTAATTACAGGGCATCCACAAAAATAAGATTTTATTGTTCAGTAAAAATGTGAAGTTAGTTTCCTCATCCCTATCACATACTGTAATCAGAGGCACCAATCACATATTTGAAAGATTGCTCCATGACTTAATATCTTTCTTTATTATATACCATGTAGAGAATTGCATTGATGCGAGAGAGGGCTTCAAGTTTTGAAGTGAATGCGGAGCTATACCCTAAAACATAGAAGACCTTATGTTTGGGGCTGTTTATGCAGTGTGTTATGGTAGTTAGGCTAATGTCTTGGAAGTGGATGCAGGAAAGAGTTGAAAGCCTTCACATCTAGTGGAGGAAGAGTGAAGTTTTGTAATTTATCCTACCATCTTCAGAGGAATTCAGCATGTTTTAACAAAACTTACCCAGCCTTATTTAGCTCACCAGTCACTGGATGCAGGGCCTCTTGTATGTGTGTCTGTCCCTCTGTCCATAAATAATATGTGTATGCACAGACATGCACAGTCTGTGACACAATGATTTTCTGCTTACTGAGAACATGGGTGCCATTGCTAAATAAATTTTAAATAATATTAATACTACTGAAGAGTTAAGTGTTTTTCTGTGCGGACAGCTCTGAAGACCTGACTCTGGCTGGTATATCATTTAGTCATTTTTAAAATGCTCTAGAGATCCTGAAGATCCCCTTAGCTGTTGCTGTAGGGGTGGGACTTTTATGAATGTGTTTGTATTTTGATAAGAAATAGTACTTTGTTACAACATGCAAACAGCATACTTGTTTTTGTTTTTTTTTCCCAAGAGCCATCTTTTCAGTTCACTGTTGTTCAGTTCAGAGTTTATCAGCATGGTTAGTATTGGTTAACATTTTTGCTACAAATATTGCATGTTCTGTCTACATAACTGCCATCTGGAGACAAAGTCTGAATATTTTAGCAAGATGTGTATCAGGCTGAAGTCCGCACTGAAATTGGCTGAAGTGGTAGCTACAGATTTCTAGGCAAGCTTTTGATAGCCCTGTGGTGAAAAAACCCTGTATATTGATTCTCACTGGGGACTATATTGTTAAAATATATAAATGTAAAAATTGACTTAGGAAATAAAAAAATAAATGATAGCTATAAATCAAGGGTAGCTGATAAACAAATAAATATCTATCACTATTATATCTCGGTATTTCCCAAAGATATCTGAAGAGCACTTAATTGTAACTGAGTAATCAATTATTCAATTAACCTTCTTCTCATCAAATATGTATTTGATATAACTTTTTGAAGCTTCAGCTCTAAAAGGTTTATATTGATTGCAGGTTTCAAGGCCATATGTTTCAGTTATTGGATTTGGGCAGTCAAAATTGACATCCTGAGTTCACTAGAATATGTAAATATTTGAATGTAATGAGTTTCCAAGACTGTTGGAGTGATGCAGTTAGTTTTAATTGCTTTTTAAAACTACAATCTTTTGTGATTATGAAATTCACCTTAGCAGAACACATGTCATTTGAATACATTTGTTATTCCGAAGACATTAGGGATATAGCTTGTTTTATCTTCTGGCTATGAACTTTCATAAATTCCATTTTCACACTGCTTTTGATGGAGTTGATGGGGAAACAATTCAGCATTTTGTTGTAAAATGAAACATTGTGGGAATTCTTCAAATGAAAATATTTCACAAGAGCACGTTTTGGTTTTGATGTCATTCTGATCGGCACATGCTGTGGTGCTGGTGGAAGTGTTGCTGGTGGAAGTGTTGCTGGTGGAAGTGTTGCTGGTGGAAGTGTTGCTGGTGGAAGTGTTGCTGGTGGAAGTGTTGCTGGTGGAAGTGTTGCTGGTGGAAGTGTTGCTGGTGGAAGTGTTGCTGGTGGAAGTGTTGCTGGTGGAAGTGTTGCTGGTGGAAGTGTTGCTGGTGGAAGTGTTGCTGGTGGAAGTGTTGCTGGTGGAAGTGTTGCTGGTGGAAGTGTTGCTGGTGGAAGTGTTGCTGGTGGAAGTGTTGCTGGTGGAAGTGTTGCTGGTGGAAGTGTTGCTGGTGGAAGTGTTGCTGGTGGAAGTGTTGCTGGTGGAAGTGTTGCTGGTGGTGCTTGCTGCCAGCTGCGCATCAACACCCCTGGCAGGATCAGGATGGGAGCATTGCCCACCTGTACGGAGAATCTAGGTGTGTTCACACTGAATTTCAAAGTGGTTGCATTCCTCTCCAGCTATCCTTAGAGTGTGCTGGCTGTCACTTTCTAGCAAGATTTCTTGAGGCTGTTGCTGTCAGTTGATGAAATGGACACATGAGGCTGTGGCACACGAATAGGGAAGTCTGGCTTCCTATGAACGTGTTTAAAATACACTAGTTGCTTGTAGGTTTATAAAAAATGAGCAGTAGCTTAAATAACTGATTTCAACAGTTACCCAGCTCTAGTAGTTTAGTACAGTAGTAAGGGACAGCAAAATGCTGCTTTCACTGTTTACAAGCTCAAAATGGGAAAGTGGAATGTTGGGAATTTAACTCCTCCATTTCCATGGCAGCCACATGGACCAGACACCTCTAGGTAGAAACACCTTATTGTTTTTTACTTAGTTGGTTTTGTTTTATTGTGTTTTGCAGTACCATGCTTTGTCCCAGGAGCTGAGCTCTGATGCTTCTGGGTTAGCTTCCATCAACAGCCAACACTGCCTTGTCAGAGCAAACCAGCCCTGTCTGCCATGGGGGGTTTCATTCACGTGCTGTTAGACCCCAAACCAAAGGCCAGAGGAAAACACCTGCAGATTTTTCAATAGTTTGGGAAAGAGTTGTTTACTTACTCCTTTATTTCAATGTGTGATGGTATAATGGATTTCTGAAATATGACTTACTTATGTTTAAGTGCAAGGACCTGCCCATTAAGGATGAAATTCACGATGTCTCTTCACTATAGCTTTTTTGTGCAGATAGGTTGATTTGTAAGCATATGAGGGACATACTGTTAACTAACAATGATATACATAAATGCAAAACCCCCACAGTGGTATGGAAGCTTGAGAAATTCCTTCTAATGGTCTCTGCTTGTATCAAAAGAAAAGAGCTAGAATGGGTTAATAATAATCTGACAGTCTTCAAAAATTGTTTAATATAGCAGTTCACCAAAATATTCATTTCTGGCAACTCTCTTGACAACCTTTTGATATTTAGATTTTTTTGTGTGTGTGCTTCAGTGTGTAATAGATTAACTTGGCTCTGTGGAAAAGGTCTTTATAGAATCCTTAACTGTTGCACTCATTATTGAATAAACAGCACTTTCTTCATGGGAAAAAAAACACCACAAAACCCTGCAGATTTTAACCCTCTTAAAAATGCATTCATAATCTAGATATTAGCAAACATTTATATTTTTATTCCTCCCGAAAAATATCATAAACAGTCTTAGTTTGACCTTGTTAATGCAGGACCACTTTAGTAATCTGTGCCTAATGATTTTTTACATTAAACCACAGCTTGTGTTGGACCCTTGTGTGTCACAGTAATTTAAGAACAGTCATTTTGCACATTCCGATCCCATTATGTTACATTGTTACTGAATAAAGACTGGTATTATGTTGCTCCTATAAAGGGCAGAAGTGGCCTGAATTTTATCTGCTGAACGAATCAATCTGGATTATGTCAGCTGAAAAGAATTGTGAACTGCAGTCTCCAGCAGATGGGGAGATTTTAAAAATGTATCTGTTTGGTTGTGAATACATCAGCTAAGATAATACCTTGTGGTGACTGAAAAGTAGTTTTTCTCTCTTTTTTTTCAATGAAGACTGTACCAATTATCATTTCAACATAAAGTATTAGGAGATCAATTGGGAACTGAATGCCATTTCCTAATGTTAATACAGTGTTTTATTTAAGCTGCCTTGACAGGCTGTCTAGGCTGTGGGAAAAAGACTGAGCAAATAATGAGTAAAGGGTTTAGAAAAAAGACAGAGGGTGGAGCTTGGCAAACGATGTGAGCTATTCATCAACAACTCAACAAGGATGATGGAAATAATAAGTTCTCCTTAAAGAAAAGGGGAAAGGTTTTTTTTAAAGAAACAGTTTCCTTTAAAAAAATATTTAACTCTAACTTTGTATTACTTTCTGATTAGCTGATTTTAAACTTCCTGAGATCAGCAAAAGCTTCCCTTTGAAATGGATAGTATGCTTTTAAACAGTGCATTCTTTAGCAATCAGTTTTTGAAAAAAAGAAACAGTGTCTAATTTCCTGTTCATTCGTGCAAATTTCTTACCATGTGGCATTGTCATTTAATATCTAAAGTACATTAATGCATTTCTATAATGCCAAAACCCTTAGACAAATCCCCTGTGTGAAATAATTTGTGTGAACTTTGAACTAACCATGAATAAAATCAAGATCTTATTATGTCCTTTATTTATATGGTACAGAAAAGCTTTGAAACTTAATACTAGCACCACCATGATATGCACATTCACTGTGATGCTTTAAAAAAAGAAAAGAAAAAACCTACCCAACTTTCCTACATTTTTGTGGGTTTTTCCCCACTATTCAGATACCATTATGTTTCTTTTGAAAATATTTGTCTTAGAAATCAATAGGCTATTCTAATATTATTGTGTTCTGAGTTGCTAAGATTTCCATTCAGCGGATATAATTCCACCATCTGTAAAGTTCTAGATTTTATAATACTTATAAGCTGTTTTTAATCTATTTTTACTGCCATGTTCTGTCCTGAAATGTCAGAGAGTGCAGACTAGGTCTCGGAATTAACATGACAGTTAAGAAACTTGGCAAGGTTTTACAGCAGATTGTGACATTAACAAAGTACAAAGGAGAATGGGGAAATTAACGTTAATGTATGCTTGCAGACACTATAAAAATCTATATGTCCATGATCAGGGAACTAAAAATAGGGAAGTTTTTTATGTTGGTGCCATTAAATACAGAGCTTTACTGTGAAAAGAAATTTCCATATGAAAAGCAACTTACTAAAAAGTAGTGCTGTAATCCTCCTCCGGATTGTACAACAGGTTTATGTATCCTAGGTCAAGTAGGCATATGGCTGGTTTTTGTTTTTCAATTTTGTTTTAGCCTTTTTTGAATCTATGATGAAACTGCTTTCAAAGCACCAATATTGTTTTTCAGCAGCTGCAAAAGCTATAGTATGATGGATGTCCTGATAAATGGTAACCGTTATTAAAATGCACAGATTGCACAGTAAATCATGTAAAGTCCATCCTCTTTCCCAGTGAGAGATGACAGTAAGTAGTTCATAGTTTGTACTGGTCTCTTCTTCGGGCATTGCACACCTGGGGCTCAGGGGCTTAGTCCCCAGCTCCCTGGCGTCCAGCCTCCCAGGGCCACCACAGCCAGCATGGCTCTGCTGGGCTAAGGGTCCTCTGAATATATGTCCCTTTCCGGCAGCCAGTTAGAGCTCCAGGACACA
The DNA here is from genome assembly GCF_020740795.1 of Apus apus. NCBI lineage: Eukaryota > Metazoa > Chordata > Aves > Apodiformes > Apodidae > Apus > Apus apus. Next base: position 11,697,568 of record NC_067292.1, on the reverse strand, counting down.
GGAGGACAAAAATCTGCTGTAATACCCAGGGGAAAACAGCATTTCTTGCACAGGGGAAAAGGAAGAGCTGTCTGTTGGGTTAGTGTGAAAGTTACAGGGAATTAAAATAAATTCAAAATGTACTTTATTTTTTGTCTGAGTTTTCTAAGCTGTAAGTCACTCAAAGCTCTATTCAGCCTGGAACCAGGAGGGCTGGCAACTGAGACTTTCCAGGCTCCTGCAGCTTGGCACTCACAGCATCTAATCCTGATACCACAGACAAAACCCTCTCTTTTCATCCCCACTGATGTGCTGTTGCTTTGTCAGACCCCAGCCGTAGAATAGGAAGACATGGCTCCTCTCTGCTGCATGGGCAGAAGCGTGTGGGGGTGAATCACTGGCGGTACCTCTGCTAACAGCAGAGCTGGGCTGAAGCCCTGAGGTTTCTGATGAGTGGCAGAAGCTGAGTTCCAGCACTGCTGGTACTGTTTTGAAGTGTTTCCTGTCTGTGTGTTGATACTATCCATGGGTTCAGCACACTGGAGGAAACACCCAAGTTTGTTTACTGACACCCTTCCTTAGGACATGCTCTGTGACAGCCTTTTAGCAGAGTGATGTACAGCAGAGGTGTGAGCTGCTGTCACTGAGTGGCAAAGTACAGTGAAGTTTGCTATTCGAGGCATGGCCATTTTTCACACCATGTCACGCTGCTGAAACATTTAATATATTTAAAACCAAACCACCATTTACATTCCCTTACATAGCCTTTCTGCCTCAGACGTGGATTGGAGCAGGCGAGCACAGGTGCCAGTTGCAGGGACAACAGCAGTATTCCCTTGTGTGAACGCAAGTAGTCTGATGCAATACAAACATTAATCTCTCGGCTACAAAGGAACAGCATGGATCCATCTGTTACTTTCTTTGCTCTTAATCAAGTTGGGGAGGGAGCAAAAGTTCATGTAGCAAATGTGAGCATGCACTAGATCAGGACCTGAGCTGTAAAGCTGAGATCTCATTCAGTGGCAACAGGATTTTTGGAGGTCTGTGGATCCGGGGCTGCATATCATTTTGGATCTTTTCTTTCACCAATTTTGGAAGTTGGAATTGAATTCTGGGATGTGGTATTGGCCCACTCTGCTCTGTAACCCACAATGCTGAGTGCAGACTGCTGTCCCTATTATCATTGTGCTAACAATTGACTTTTTGGTTTGGCTGTCTTGCTGAAAAAAAAAAGCTAAATCAATCCCAACCAAGAAGTATTTATTTTTCTAGTTTGCTTAATAATATAAAACATAGAAAATACTGTGTTTTGTATCAAATGAGGCAATTGTAGGGAGGGAGAAAAAAGAAAGAAAGAAAAGAAAAAGCAAAACACAAAAGGCATACAGGGCCAGACTGTCAGAAAGGCAGAGAAGGAGATGACAACCCTTTTATCTGCCAGTTGAGCAGTTAGAAAACTTACCCAGGATGCAGGAGGCCTGGCCTGAATTCACTGCTCTACTGAGGAGAGAGTAACCCACATCTTGGATATGTATTCCTGCCAGATAGCTGCTCACTGAAAGAAGAATCCCTCCCTGCTGCCTTTACTCACTTTACTACTCATCCCTAATGGATGCAGCATTTTATTCCCTTTCTCTTTGAAGTTACCTATTTTTAAAATACTGAATAAAAACTTGCTTTCCGGAAGGAAGTGTTGCTACTCTGAGAAGAGTTGACCCAGGCATGGCCATAACCACAGTGGCAACTGCTTCTGGTGAGGTCACTGATCATTAAACTTATTTTGCTCCTTTCTGGTAACCAGAATTCTTGAAAGGAGAAACAGATTTATTTTAAAAAATAGAAGTATTTCTAGATAGTTTGAACCTTTTTCCTGCTCTTAGGATGTCTGCATCCTGTTTGCAGATAATCATACATTCACATCATCTCAGGAAATGTAAATGCATGGGTTTTTGCCCATGTGCCAGTTTCGATGCCCAGTTATGGATAGGAGCAATTGGAATATAGTTCCTGATTTGCTCCATCTCACTGTATCATAGTTGGTTTCTCTCTTTGCTGCAACTACATTGCCCCTTTGAATTGCTCTGTGCCATTCTGCCCAGTTCCATGCCATGTGTTAGTTTTACCAAAGAGCAGTGATCATGCACTCGCTGTTGAGCTCTGGCAGGTTTGGTGGCATGGGGACACGGAGCATGTCCTTGTCCAAGGTGTGCTCTCAGTAGCCAGGAGTGTCACACAACATCTGCCTCCACTGATGGAGACTCCTGAGCATGATGCTCCTCAGAGCTGTCCCCTGTCATTACTCATATCCCTGTATTGGTGTGGAAAGCAATTCAGTTGGGCTGGGTGAAAAACTAGAAGCTACTTCAATGAGGTGTTTCTCCATGAGGTAAAGTGATTTCCATATCAATGGCTGTGTGCTCATTGCACTATTTCTTCTGATTCCTTACCGAGGGAGATGTCCTATTTTTTGAGATAGTGCGTATTCAGAATTTAGTGTATTGTGTACATACATGTCCAGCTATCTGGACAGCTTTTCTTCAGCTCTGATTTTTTAATACACATCTGAAGAAACTCACCTTTGTTATTGTTTGTGGAACTGCACCCCACCTATCTAGCGTGGGGCAGTAGTAGTCAGAGAAGAATGACAAAATCCGTGGGGTGTAGCAATTATTATCTATTAATTTATTCTCTATTATTTCAGTTCCATAAGATACTAGCCACCTGGGCTGGCATCTTACTCCTAAATGTGGACCTGTAGTATTTGACAGTGCAATGACCTGCCTAAGGGCACTGCTTTTCTGAATATTTATGCCTGTGATATTGTGTAAAAGTTTCTTGTCTCATCCTCTCAAGGGCTTGCAAATAAAACACTAAAAGCGATGGATCTTCAGCCTTAACACAGGAACAGATAGCTCAAGAGATATTTAAAAATCTGATATTTCTTTTTGTAATGAAATAAAACGGAGCAGTGCAGTTGGATTTCATGCTGTGGATAGAATTGGATGAAGGCTACCTGAGGTGTCCCTGTCTAGAAAAGTCTGGTGAGTGTATCTCTGGGTTCCTCATAGGTCCCTGCAATTAGGAGTAAGAAGACAATAGGTTGAGAAGGCTCTTTCCCCTATTGTTAGCTGAGGCACCAGGGATTGAAAACTTCTTGCCTGGCATATTCATGTGCTTCCCTGCCCTGTGGCTGTGGAGACTTTGTGGGTCTGTGGGAATTTTTCATCCTTTGTTTTTCCAAACAAATAAATTATGTTCATGAGATGGCAGTTTTATAAGTTTTCTTTCTTGTGCAACTTTAACATTTTGATTCTTTCTTTTCATTACAATGCAGAGCTTTCTGAATACTAATATACATGAAATGCATATGATGCACACAAAATCATATGATGTGTGCTTTCTGTTTAGGTTAAATGTGTAAAAAAGGGCATGTAATATAGTAGTTGTAGAATACTGGAGATTTTCTTAGAAACTGCAGTTACTCTGTGACTTTGGTATGGTTTCTGTGATTTTAAATGTACTGAGCCTGGTAGCTTCCACTTGGAAAGACAGACATTCTTCATAGCCACTGGTCCATCTTTTATTACTTAGCAATAGATTCATGTATGAATTAAGAATTATATATATACTTTTTGTAAGGCGTACTTCTTTGGCTGTATGCTTTTGGAGTGACATCCAAAAAGCATTTGAAGAAAGTCAGCTGTAGATTGTCATATGAAGATTTTTAATTATTTTTTTTAAAAGTAACATGATCACTTGTCAAAAAAAGTGCTAATTTCTGCAGCACATCTTACAACACTTCCACTTTTCTTCTGCATTTTACACCTCTCTAATCTTCATACAAAACCATTTCTAGAAGGGTATGTTCAAGAGGGGAACTTTTACAGCAATATTAGGGTTTAACCTTCCCCAACCGTCACTGTAGAGCTGTTTATGCCTTTTTGAGTAGCAAGTGCCTTTCTTGACAAGCTATCGTTTTCAAGCCTGCAGTGTTTGCTTTCAAGACGTTGGGATTGCTGTCAGAGCAATCGTATGAGGAAAAATCTGTGACCTGGATGCACTTGTAGTGTGCATTTATGGCTGGACTTGGAGAACTATTTGAGTACGTATATTTGAAGCAGATGCTGTAAGATGTTTTATGGATATCATAGTCCTGTTTTTTCTCTCTTTCCTGGTGATATTTCACTGATTTTATCCAAGATTAGAGTAGCATAGTAGTAGCTAATCTGAGTTGAGCCATCGGCAAGTTCTGCCCATGTTCTTAGTGAATTTCCTTTCTCTATGAGGACCCTCCCTTTGACTGGTTGCAGAGGTAAATGATGTCCCCATGTTAAGAAGGTGTTGTAGGATCAGGTGGACTTCAGTCATGCTTTTTTATATCTCTCTTTGCCCTGGAAACCCCTCTCTAGCCATTATACTAGCTGTAAAAACATATGTTCCTGTAAGATGCTACCAGCAAGCCGAGCTGCTGCTCTGCATCGGGGAGGCCCGAGGGTCAGGGCCGGGGCAGCTGCTGAAGCACCAGGATTTATGTGGCGAGCGGATAGAGCTGTCAGCCCGCGCCGGGAGGCGGCAGCTGCAGCCATCAGGTACAGCCAGGGTCACCCGTGCCATAAGAGGCTGGTGTCAGATCTTGCAGGTGGAAGCCATCTACAAACAATTGCATTTTCTCTCCCTGTAAAGTTGCCTAATTAAATACTTCAGAAAGGAAATATGTTAACTGGGGAGAAACGTGGGCCTGGCACTGTCGTAATGTAGGTGTTGCCATTTCAGCCGTGGGAACGTGACTCCAGACATGGCCCTGCAAGGCTGCAGGCCGGGGCGGGAAGGAAACCTAGAAATGAGGTAGGCTGTTGTGCTCAGTGATGCTACCAATGACCTGAGCTTTGAAGGACAGCAGATGAGTGGTCTTCCAGGTGGTGAGAGGGTACGGGGATCCCTCGGCACTGAGCAGGTGGTGGGGGACATGTCCTGCTCACCTGCCCTGCGTGCTGTGCCGCAGCGCCAGCCGGGAGCCTTCCTGTGCCAGGGAATGCTTTGGGTTTTACCATTTGTCTCAGCTGGTGTGAGCTTGGAGCGTACATTGATACTGTATATTTCTTAAATTTAAGGTTTCAACAGGACTTGAGAAGTGAAACAGCAAGTTGCTGGGAGAAAAGAGAACTGTACTCGTGGCGTCAGGGGGATTTGAGGCGTGCCCAGTTCCAGTGGGTGCCCGTCCAGGCTTAACATTGCAGCTGGCATCAGGGAGCTTGGTAAATAGCTGGTTTTTTTTGAGGAAGCCACAAGAGGGAGCTCACAACCCACAAACAAGAAGGAGGAACGCTGTTAGGTGGTGTTTTTTTTTCTTCTTACTTTTTTTTTTTTCTTTTTTTTTCTTTTTCTTTTTTTCCCCCTTCCCCTAAGGTCTCTGAAAACTGGAAGTTATCCGGTTGCTGAAGGTGCACAGATAGGGCCTTGTCCACTGCCTCACTCCACATATCGAGGCAGTGATGCATTTGTGAAGAGCCTGGGGTGTCATTTCAGCTTTCAGGAAGGAGGGAAGAAACAGAGCCTCATTTCACAAGTCAGAGGAGTGATCTCCTCTGCACAGTGTGCACCCCAAACTCTTAGGGCTTGAAGGCTTTTTGTTCCCTGAGCTATTTATGAAGATAAAGGGTGAACAGTAACTTTTGTCTTGACAATGTCCACACTGCACTTAAATAAAACACTTCTGATAGCAGTTAGCATCCCATTCCCTCCTCCCTAGTGTGATGCTGGGAAGATGCTTCCTCTTCAGATGTTTTGCACCAGCCTTTCTCTTCCCTGCCCTCCATTTGCCAGCATGCAGCAGCTCTTGGGCCAGTGCAGTGGAGACATGTTACACTCAGTGTTTGCTCTCCAGAAGATGACAAAGTTTTGCATCAAGATAATGTTGTGGTGAAGTGTGCCCTCAGTCTGTTGGAAAAGTTGCTGATTCTTTTTTTTTTTTTTTCAAGCCATACTCGTTCATGTTTCTTCCAATGGAAAAGCTTAATTTCAATTTACAATTCACATCTAAAGACTTTGCTATCACACTGAGATTTCCTACAAAGCATCCAGTAATGTTGCTATGATTTGCATTGCTCTAACAAAAAAATTTCCATCTGTCTTCCCAACTCCGTGAAACTCCAAATAGCAAATACTATGGATGTCTGAACACACAATAGCATGTAATTTTTCTTCCAGCATTAGTGTATGTTGCAGACATTAAACTACTTCTCTTCTGAAGGGTTTGAGAGACTGTTAACATTATTCAAATTAAATTCAATACTGATGTACGTTAGTGCCGTTGGAATTACACACAAAGTATGATGTCTCATCTTTCTGTCAAGAGCTGACCTCATCCCAGTGCAGCAGCCAGCTGAGCTTCAGGTGGTCTTTGCAAACCCACAGCCTCTTCAGAAGAGCACTGGTGCTCCTTTGCTCGGTGGCCTGTTTTCCTCCATGAGTGTGATTTCAGATGCTCTGCAAGGCCGTGGTGCTAAGATTTGCTCGTTCCCTCACTCTCTTCATCTTGCTTTACTTCCCACCTAGAGGTTGTGTTGCTATGTGTTTTCAGAGGAGGCATATGGTGTTAAATGCTTGCTAAAATCACAACCCCACAGGTTTTCTTCAAGTCACTTTCCCTTACCTGCTGGATCCAAGCCCTTGGAGCTGTGGCCAGTTTTGTGGCTGCCCTCCAGGCGGCATGAGTCCCTCTGAGCAGGATGCCCAAAGTCTACCTGACCAAATGGCCAGACCTTCTGCAGCACTGCTGCTTTGAAGGGTTTCATTTGTTCTTCTTGCTCTACTCTCTTTCCTTTCTCTTCTTAAAGAAATGAGTCGAAAGCACATTCTTATTTACAGACAGCTTTTCCTCCCCCAACCTGGAATATTTGTGTATTTTGCCCCAGAGCCAACACACCAAGTGAGCTGTGGAGGGGTAATGCAGCCTGGGTGGGCAGAGTCCCATCCCTAGCAAGCACTGCTGTAGATGGTGTTGCTAATGCTATTTTCTTGAGGAAGATGGTATCTTAGTCCTCCAGGGCCCATGTTTGAGACTCAGGTGTGTCAATGAAATGCAAGACAGTGTTCCAGATGCACATTATTTTTTGGAGTAATCTGGAGCCTCCAGAGCCATGGAGTGTCATGGATATACAGTAACTTTGCTGCTAATATTTCACTTTAGAAGGTGAAAAAAACTGATTTCTGCCATGTTTGTTGTGAAAGTCCTATATGTCTGTCTTAACCACTACTTTACACCAGTGGTTCCGCATTCAAAGCTACAGATAGCACTGTTAGAGCTTGAGAATGCAACGTCACATGGCGATTCCCTATCCATCTTTCTCCTCCTAATTACTGTAACTCAAAGCAGATCTTTCTAGGTGAAAAGTAATGATCCATTTCCACACAGTGTAAAGCAGAATTATATACTGGGCGTGCATTTTCCTTTTGCTCTGATGTCAGTGCAGTGTGAGAAATATGTGCATTTGTCCTTGAGGCATGGGGTGCCTTAATCAGTCTGTCGGATGCAGCTCTGCTGGAGAGCTCCTCTTCCCTGTGGAGGAGGGCACAAGAGCAGAGTGCATCCCAGGCTGCTAGGAGTCCTTGCAGCATAACTGCTCAAGTCTGTTAGCACCTCGATTTTGGTCTGTCTCTCTTTCAAAAGGAGAAAACTCTCCTGAGTTTTCAGCTGGCAATGTATGGAGTGTCACTGTGACCCCAGCATGGCTCTGCTGCCAAAATCACTGTGAAGAGATCTTGTTCATGTTTTATTTCAGCCGGTTGTCAATCTTCCTGCTTTGCACAGAAGGTGTTCAGTCTGCAGGGGTAGTGCATTTTTAGTAAATGAGTTGTTGGTGAGAGATTTTTTCTTACTTGTTTATTCCATTTTCTGCAATTACGTTGCTTAGTTAGCAGAGTTGACTCACACAATACAATTTTGTACCTTTGTCAATCATCACAGGGTGCTTCATAGCTTTCAGTAAGAGAAAGAGGCTTTGGGAGAGAGCTGGTAGAGATGAGATCAGAGAGGAGCAGTGGATTGGCTGGGGACTGTTCAAGAAGGGGGAAATACATCTCTCCATGAGCAGGGTGAGACATCCTGCCACCCCCTTTTGCGCTTGGGGTTGGTGCAGCAGGGACACACTGGCTGCATGCCCCAGGGATGGTGTTTCAGGTTTCTCCTGGTGCCACCAGGCCAAGGATCTGTACCAAAGGCAGTGTCAACACACAGCGAGAGGCAGGGCACAAGCAGGGATGCTCCCTACATGCCTCAGGTGCTTCATTCCTTCCTGAACCACAGTTTCTCCTCCTGACACATTAAAAGCATTGGTTCTGTATATTTATCATATGAAGGTTATGTATTCATATCATATGGCACTTCAGAAACAGTTTGAGCTGAAGTGGGTTATTTACTTTGCTTTTCCAATTAATCTCAAGAAGTCCCTGTTTTGAGGGGGTGAGGCCACAATTCAGATCCCATTTATACTAATGGAGTAGGTACTCACTCGGTTCTTGGCCTCCTTGAAGCACAAAAGTAGAAAAGAAAGGAGAAAAAAAACAACTTGGATGGATTTAGTGTGATTTATGAAAACATGCAGAAGTTTGAGCACTTCAGCAGATCTTATTTGTACAGACTGAACCAGCTGTATCTAGGACAAGGCTGGCAATCTCGCTGTATCAGGCTTTCTCCTGGAACATCTGTAGCTCCCTGACCTGTACCAAAGCAGCTTTTTTGACACTTTGCTGTTGGTCCTATTCAGTAGAGTTGATTAGGGAATTTTCAGCAACCTTGGTTTTTATCTGAAATCCCAGTCCACTGTAACAACCTTTTTTTTAACTCTGCTGATTGTGGTGGAGAAAGGCAGTTAGGTTAAACTGCTGAGTGTGAAAAAACAGGGATTGCATTTGAAAGAGTTGTTGAAACCCTTCACATTGCTTTTGAACAAAAACTTGCTTTTTCATTTTAGAACAGCAAATTTTCAATCAGCTATTGAAAATGTTTACAAGTAAACAATATAAAAAAATTGAACATGTAACAAATCCACATACAAACATTTTAAAATGTGTTTGGAGCTTGCTTGTTTCATATACTGCTGGTTTGCAGCATTCTTGGTTAAGAGCTTGAGTTTCTCTTTGAGGGGAAAATGTAATATGAAGTTAGTTTCACAGAAAATATGGAATTTTGTAATAAAAATATTAGCAAGCTGCATTTGAATAGAGGCTTGAGGATAGATATAATGGACATACTAAGAGAACACAAATAATGGCTTTCCTGAGCAATTATGCGTCTATAGTCCCAAATAGTGGTACTTTGGAGTAAAGGAGAGAAAGAGAGAAAATTAGTATCTTTTAAAATGTGAACATAATATGCAGGCTAATAATACATACTGATTTCATTCTTGAGAGGCTTCACCACTGGTGTACAGTGCCAGCCAGCCTTTCCCTGTCAGCTCCTGCAGGGACTTTGGGTTAACACTTTCCCATTTGCAATTGTGAACCCTAGACAAATACTCATTAGAGCACAGATTATGGTATCAATTGCTACAGTGACATAAGGCTACCCCTTCCAGAAGTCATCAGGGGGAGCGGAGAAAGGTAATTATTGATCACTGGAAAGAATAAGGCTGGCAAAAGGTAGCCCTGATAGGATGAGCTGGCCAGAAGAAGAAAAGAACAGACGGGCTCAGCCAGCTTAACTGCAGCCTCGTTGGGAATGACGCTGCTGTGGAGCAGCTGGGGACAGGGCTGCAAGATTCATTTAAGGCTTTCAACAGCTTGAGGGAAACCTTGAGCCTCTAAAGGCAGAGGAACAGGGCTTTCTGCACACACAAGTGCTCCAAGCCAAGGCATGAAAACAAGACATTTAGGCAGTATCTGTCAATGTTTCATGTGGGCAGGGTTTCCAGGATGTAAAAAAAAGTCTTTGAGAGCTTGATTTAAGCATGAGCAGCTCGAAGATCTCACAGGTTCCCTTTCATTTCCACACCTATCCAATGAGAGGACTGCCAGTCCTGATCAAGCCAAGTTTGTATCTTATCACTGAGAATGTTTTTTGTGCTGTGCAATGTTTAGGCAAAGGAGAAACATTCAGCAAGGGTGCCAGGCAGGCCTGAAAGCAAGTCTCCTCTGTGTCCATAGCATTAGGCCAATTGCATGGTGTTCGTTTTCCCACACTATTCCACCAGCTTCCTTATTGCAGGTAGGCAATCAAAAACCCAAATTTGTTTGTTTGTTTATATATAGCTATCTTTTCTGGGTGCCTTAGGCAGTACACTGGTCTAGGCAGTACAAAGGAAATTGTGAACTTCCTTACAAGTTTCTGTGAATCCAGTGGAATAAAACCTGCGCTTGGAGAGTGTTGAGGTTTCTGCAGCTGGAAATGGCTGAGTAACACAAGGGCTGAGAGTTGCCTTGGAGTCACTGCTCAGAGAAGGGCTTTCCTGGTCCCTGTGTGTGATTTTTGTAATTTCTACCTGGGAATTGCATTCCACTGTTCTTGTTGTGTCCCGTGATACTTCAGCTCTTTGATGGAAGGAATAATTGGTGAAGTAATTTCAAATACAAGGGACCCTGCAGGCCCAGGGAATTAATGTGTAATGAAGACATGAAACGTGTCATTTTTTAATATGGTGGCCCTTTTATCATAGATGTGCTCATGCAAGCTTTTCTCACCTTGAATATTTGAGTATTTTCAATTTGAAAATCAGAGAGCAACCTCAGTGCACTGAGTTATGACTTAAGGGTTCAGTTTACACCCATGTGTACTGAGCCAAGGTGAAACAAGGTACATATCTCTGTTTACTTCAAAACTTGCCCAGATAGGTGGGTTACAAACTGAGATAGGCCAATATTCAAGGCTTTTCTCTTAGGTTGTCATTTTATGTTAATTGAATGCCTGTGTTAATCTAATAGAGTTTAGATTTATGGTGGGTTCTGTACCATGTCATATTTTAATCAATACATATTCCAGCATTTAGATGGACAGATGAGAAACTCTGCCTCATCTCTGCACTTCTGTTCTATCAGCTGTCAATAATTCCTAATTTGAATCCTTCAAATGATCAGATTTATGGGGTTTAGTATATTTCATTAATCACAGAAATTAACTTTTGGGGAAAATGATGTTAAAGGTCATACAGAGTCTTGAAGGAGCAGTAACTGTGTCTGTCTTGCAAATGTTTGCAGCATCTGTAAGATAAAGTGCATTAGAATATTTATCTGTGTGAATCCTGCTGAATGTTCCTTATGTCTAAGGTCTCTGTGGGCTGGTGAGGAGATAGCACTTGAAAAAAAGAATTGTGAAGTCCACAGAATGAGGAAGGCAGATGTGATGCTGGGCTTTTTGCCCTCCAACAGGGCATAGACAGGTCCAACAGTGTTTCATTTGAGTGGTTTTATTCAGCCAAAACTCTAGAATGTTTATTTATTTATTTATTTATTTATTTATTAACTGGAGGTAGTTCATGTCTTCATGTCGGCTGCATATGTCCTCCTGGAGGAGCTCACAGTAGAAGGGGCCATCATGTAGACTGAGTGAGAGGAAGGACAGAGCAAAGGGGAAACATCAGCCCTGGCACTTAGGCTCCAGCTTAGGGCTAAAGTCTTGAACCTCAACCAACACCCAACCCCACTGCTACCTCTTGGAGGGCTCCTTGCCATCTGTCTGGGTCCAGTGGGGGCTGGTCTCTGTGGAGGATGGAGGCAACACCCCTTCAGATGGGGCACAGAATGGTGGTTCCTGCCTGCCAGCCCCCACCCTGTCAGCAGAGAGACAGTGAGGTCAAAGCTGCTGGCAGCGTGCACTGAGCCCTGCTGCAAGGGCAGGTGCCCTCCTTCCCCTCCACAGGGTGGCTCCATATGGGACAGCCTGAGAGAGATGGGGAGGCACTGAATGCTGCCCACCAGCCCTTCTGTTGAAGTGAGGGTTTCAGCTGGGTGCTTTCAAGTGGTACTGGTAATTTGTCACGCAGCAAAAAAAAAACCAACCCAAATAATGCAGCATTCCATTCCCCTGCTTGGAAGTGAACATGATGTCTCCACACCCCTCCTGGGGACTGCTGGGGATGAAGGACCATCCCGAGGCCCGTGGTGTCACAGAGTGGTGTGTTGTCATTAGACCACCACTTGCTCCATGGGATCTGTTTTAAATTGCACATGAATTATCCCTAATGTTTTTGTAATGTCTCATGGTATGACAGCAAGAAATTGTTTCCTTTGTAAAGGGACATACGCTTTAAATTAGGGATACACTAAAGGGAGAAAAAAACCCAAATACACAAATGTCTTGCCCTGTGGAGAGTTTGGCATTCTGTTTTTCCCTGTTCCTGTGGAATAATTATTTGTGATATTTGGAAGGGTGAGAGGAATTTGCGTCTCTTTAATAAACACTTAGAAAACTTCCATTGATTTCAGTGCTGCTGGGTGGCAGCAGCAGAGGCTCTCAGATAGCTTTAAGCAGGGAGCTGTGTCACCTCCTGATGCCACCACCCAACCAAGACACCAGCAGCTCACAGGGACGACATACCCCAACCCCCAGAACAGCAGATGCGCTGTGTCTGTGCCTATCAGCAGGCTACAAAGCACCCAGCCTTTTCTCTGTTTAAAAAAAATCATTATTTAGAAATAGAAAAAACACAGCAAGATATTTCTTAGACTGGAGAAGCTGGCTTTTATGTTTCATTCTAATGGGGATGTGGAGGGCATTTATATTGTAACTCTCCCCATCTGTAAAATTTCAAGGTAGATTTTGTAACTAAATCGTTGCCGTTGTTTTTCAGAAGTTCTGTCATGTTGGTGATTTTGTACATCAGGGACCTGGGACTCTGGTCGCTGCCCCTGCTCCTGCCACTTGGCTCACCATAATGGTGCCCATCCCTGGGGCAATGGACCAGATCAGCTCAGTGCCTGTTACCAAGGCTGGGTGCTTGATGAGGAGCATGTGATGGGATTAACTCCCAAGATATTGCAATAATTATTAGAAAGCCAGCAACAGCTTGTGAGCTCCCTAAATTTTTTACATAACCCCCTTATTTATCTCAAGATCAGCTGCTGATTCTAATTGGCTTCACCAAAATAAACCAGAAATAGCTTTGTTGATTTAATTGGATCTGTGCTAGAGCTAAAGGGAAAGCCACAGCCTACAATTCTCCCATCTGAAAGAAGCCAGAATGATACTAGAAATGGCTACAGTTTTACAGATATTAATTAATGTTTGTGAAGTTCTTTCTAAGCTTCGAACAAAGAATAAAACCGATTCTGTTATGAATAAGCAAACTGAAGAGAACAACCATAAAATTGCAGAGAATTGACTGCAGAACCTAGCAAGGCCTCTGCATCTTTAATTTCTGTGTTTCTGTTTACCACAAGCATGTGCTAAGAAAACATGCATAGAAGAGGAAAGGTCTTGTCCCTTTTAACAGTTTCTTCTCCATACATATATTTGTATTCATGCAAATCCATTATAACCCAGTGTTGTCTGAAATACAGTTAATAAATGAAGGTAGCACAAATATGATTTTATATCAGTTTCATAAAATTAGTCATGTGGATTTTAAATCATTTTTACGGTTGATTTAACATTTGTGACTGGTTTATAGATTGTGATATAGGATAGTGTTTGCATCCTTGCAATTTTATTCCAATTTAGAAACAGTACAATATTAATTTTTGCTTCAATAATGGAGCCTCTGAGAATTAAACTTGTCTTTTCTCAATGCACATTTTATGAGAATGCTTTAAATATGATTTTTAATATTTTTGAGGACTTTATTGCACATAAAGTTCTTTTAACTAGGACTTAACTGGGGTCTGTTCACTGAAGTTTCTTGCCAGATGTATGTAAATGTTTTCCATGGTTAATTTAATGGTGTGAAATACGTAAGAATTGTTCTTTCTAATATGAGACATTTTCTAGAATAGACAATTGTAGCAAACTTTACATACCCAAAGGAGTGAAATATCCTAAACAGAAATAATACTGATGGGTCTGTTTTCTGAAGACAGCAGTAATGTGATAAAAACCCGAACTTCCTGTGATTTCAAGTGACAAGGGAGGAGCTAGTGCCCTGTTCACAGATCTTGTACAACTTTGAACTGCTATTACGTAGAAAAGAGAAGTCATTCACTGATGGGTATGTTAAGGATGCGTTTTGTGTCCAAATCAGCAGCTTCACATTTGGAAGCAGCTGGCAGGGAAGAAAAGTATTTGCAGTTTTTGTCAATTCCTCATAGGAACGCTTCTTCCTGTAGAAGAAGTTTGCAAGGTGCCCCTCGGCTTGCAAGTGGACAGGAGTCCACATGCCAAGAGTCTCACTGGTGATTAACAGCGACGTTGGGACAGTTGGCTGAGAGCAGCACGGGAGCCAGGACAGGCACCACTGGAAAGTGGTAAAAATTCTAGATAAAATGTGGAGTAAAAGGTGTCAATCCAAAAGGACTTGATCCAGCTTTTCTTGTGCATGTGTGTGCCATAGTAATCTTAAAAGCACCAAAGGAGCATCAGTCCTGACCTGCGGGGGTCTGGGGTCTCTCTCCATGCCTCATTGCCCACCCCAGGTAAAGAGGCAGGTGGTGCCATGCCTGGGGCTGGCTGCTCCGCGGCTCCACTGCCCCACTGGGAGCATCTCCCAGGCACAAGCATGGGGACTCCAGGCTGGTAAAAGGCTCCCGGGCAAAGGTGCTCCCCCGGTGTGCACCGTGTCAGGTGGTTCTCAACCACCATCTCTGGTGATGTGGTCTGAGCATATTAGCTTTTCAACACAGCTACATTATGTTGAAGCTTTTCTGCAAGGACAGAAGAATGGGTAATGGCTGAATGGTGTAGTGGCTACCTCCTCGTGTTCAGAGCAGGCGGACGCATATTACCATGTCATTGTAAAACAGATACGGAAATACTGGTTTTGAGTTGATACCATAGATTGTATGGCAAAGACATGTAGTTGTGTGACATACAAACCTAGCTGTAACAAAGTCAGAGACTTTGCCTGGTTTGTCAGATCACTTAGAGACCATCATATGAGGCAGAGAAGTTGGTTTATCTCCCTTTCCTTGCACTTTCTGAACTGAACAGATGTGGTGAGGCAAATGTTAACCTTTCTTTTTATTATGGCTGATTGAAAATGTGCTACTGCAACTGATTCTATGGAAGTTTCGTATTTTTTTTTCTCCAGTGTTTTTTTACCAAAAGATCCACTTTCAAAGAATACTTTAGACTGCCCCAAACTGCAGAACTGAAAAATCACAGTTCAGAAGTGCTCCTGAAGATGCTTGTGAGAGCCACTGGGTTACTGTGACACTGTTGTCCTCCAGAGCCTCCTTTACATAGCTGATCTAGGTGGGGAGGAAGGTGATTCAGGTGCATTTGTGTCATTGCCAGCCTCAGGAAATCCAGTATCATGAGTCAGGCACTTGCAAATCAAGAGACTGACTCTTGGAACATGAGATTCAGTAACTAAATGCATTATACTGGGGTTTTCTTTTTTTTTTTTTTTTAAATATAATATCTAATTCCTTTTCCTACAGAGTGCACCCCAAGACAGAAACTTCACAGATATATCAAACATATGCAGAGAGGTGATTGTCATTTCTTTGGCATGCTGGGACCTTTTAATCAGCTTTTACCCATACAGCAATTTATTCTTTTCCCCACTTTTTCTCCTCTTGATTCAGTTTGTGGATCTGGTGCTAGTGAACATCTTGCCAATAATGAAAATACTCACAAAGGAAGGCAACTCTGATCCCAGTCCTGGTGGTCCTCATGTGGAAACTGGCCATTTGAAGGGAACTGGAAGCAATAGGCACTAAACTATTGTTCTTGTGAGTCATCACAGAATATTTCTGAGCTGGAATTTCTGTTTCCAATCAGGTTTTCAGCTGGACATTTGGAGTCTGATTTTTCTACCAAAAAGTAAAAAAAAATATCTACAGAAAAGACACCCTCCCCTATTTTTTTACACTCATGTTAATCAATCCCCAAGTGCATAGCACATTTCTTTTAGCTAACATACGATCTCAAAAGAAATAGCATTTCATACTTTCAAGGAAAGCTTACTGCTGTGAGAAGAGCATGTGTCTGGGTTTTATGGGTGTTGAGGTTGCCAAAGGAAAAAGTTGTCTTGTAGAGGACCCTGGAAAACATATTAAAACTAGGTATTAATTCTTAATGTGCCTACGCATCCTGCATTCAATCAAGAGCAGACTTAAGTATGATAGTATTGGAAACCGAAGTGCATTTGTTCGTTTGCCCAAAAAAAGCAGGTAAACCGTCACTAGAATTGTAATTGTCGACTGCTCAGAAGTCTGTATAATGCTTTTTACAGGAGAAAAAGCTGGTTTTAAGGCATTTTAAGGAGAAGTGGTTTGGATAGCGCAGGAAGACGAAGGAAACTTAGATGATAGAGAAGCAGTTTGCTGTTGGTAGAGTCATTTCTTTTGCTTTTGTAGTTGACTAATGGGTAGAAACCTCATGATGCCTGGCTTCAACATGACTGTTCGGAGTGAGTGTGCAGGAACACATGGAAACACATCTCCATTTCAGGCCAGTCAGCTGCCAGGGCCTGCTCAGCAGTGCTGGGCTGTCAGTCTGTCACTGTGCTTGATTTAGTAAGTAGGGTATCAGCACTGTGTGTCAGCTGCTGTACGTGGGCACCAAGTCCCTGCCTGCAGAGAGAGTTGGCGTTGCGGGAGCCGTCCAAGGAGCCTTAGGGCTCTTGAATCGTAGCAAGTAATTGATCCACTGCCTCCAACACATCCTCTTCAGATGCCACAGAGGAATCCTGGCTTCTGGCTCAATAGAGCACGTCGCAAGGAAATAGATTGCATGAAGAGACTAATAATGTATGCACTTGCCTAACAGTTTTGGAAGCATTCACTAATTAATTCTCATAATGCTCCTAAAAGATGTGCTTCCAACATTACTGAGAGGTAAAATGAGGCATGAGGCTCTTAAGAGATACCCACTGTGTCCCTTGGCAAATCAGGAGAAAGTTTGTAGAACTGAAATTAACATTACAAGCAAAGAACAGTTCTATCGACTAACTTTTCCAAATGCATCCTTGTCTCTACCTGGTATGTAAGGCACAATCCAAAAATCTCTCCAAAGGGACCAGAGTTCTTATCTGGGAGTAGATAAGAGAGTAAGGAAAGGGGGGTGGTAAGGAAAGGAGAACAGCAATTAAAGTCCTCCTCTGCCCTGTCCCTGGGAATAGGGAAAAATGTGACTGGAGGAAGAACCATTAGCATCACACATCCTTGGGAAACCCGTGCAGCCTGAGGGAAGGAATCTGGACAAGTTGCACTGGGACCTTGTGAGTTTCTCAGCACCTGCAGCAGTGGTGTACATCTCTCCTGTGGGGCTGCTCCAGCAGCTCTTCCCTTGGGAAGAGCCTGAGGAAACTGTAATATCTGGTGAGAGCGTTGCTCCTTTTCTGTCAAACGGAACAGTCTGGCTCAAAGTTGTATCTTGCCTTAAATTAGTAGGTAAATTCTAGTTCAAATTAGAACTCCTTGTTTTATCTTTTTATGATTGTTTTTGCTTGGTGTAAACTTGATTCAGCCTGGGGACCTCAGTGACAAAAGGAAGATGAATAACTGCTTCTTCTGTCCTCATGTCGTATAAAACTTAAGCATCTTTTCAGAAGGCTGTGTTGCTGGAAACCTTTACTGGTGTTAAAATAAATGATGTGCAGCTCCTGCCTCCTGAGGCCAGAGGAGGAGAGCTTAGAGCAGAAAGCGTGTCCAGCAGCAGGTTTCAGGGCAGGGAAGACATCTGTGCTCAGGACTTGGAGGTGCCAGTGCCTGACACGGGATGGTCGGTGAGGTAGCCGAGGGGGTTTTGCCATCTCACGTTGCAGGGATAAGGGCAGAACAGCACTTGCTGCATTTCTCCTCCAAGTGAATGACAGCCTTTTAGTGGTGACTGCAGCCATACCTCTGTCAATTGAAGCCCAAACAAGAATTTGTTCCTAGATTGTGGGTGGATGGCATGTGCCACTTTGTCAGTGTGGTCCTTTTTAATGAGTCATCTGGCTTGTGTTCTGCCTACCAGTGCATCTCATTGAAGTGCGGAGGTACACCTCACTGCAAGGCAGGCCTGGCTACTATATACATGCATGGACCTAGATCTGAACTATCCAGGATGTTCAAATGGTAAAATATGCTGGTAGAAATGTTACACGTTTTATCAAATATCAAGCTCCATATACTTCACCTGTCCCATTTCCTGGCAGCAGCACATCCATCTCTCTTAAGTCTGTTCCCCATCGTGCAGTCACCTTCCCTTTCCGAGCTCGTAACCCTGAAGAGGGTCTCTCCTCCTTGGCATGAGGCAGTAGCTGGGCCTGTACTTTTTAGGGAACAGAGAAATATGCTAATAGTCATAGCATTTTAATAAAAAGACAAAAGTAGAGGCTTCAATTAAGTGTGACTTTTATTAAGTTTTAGACCATGAACTTTCAGAAAGCTGGAAGTAAGGCAGTCTTGTGACCTAAATAATTACCAGACTTCTGTCTGGGGAAAATAATGAAATAGATTAGCTCAGACTCATTTCATAAAGAATTAATGGTGGAAAACATAATTAATGCCAATCAATATATGTTTGTGAAAACAAATCTTGTCAAATGTAATGTGATTTTTTTGATGGAATTGCAAGTTGGTTTGGTAAAAGTAGCAAGGTTGGGGTGGCAGACTTCAGTATGGCATTTTTTGTTCTGTGGTGTGACATTTTGATTACTGCGAGTAAGTGGATTCCGAATTAATTAATTATTCCAAATTAATATTGGGAAATTAATATATGGTGCATATTGAATGGATTAAAAATTGCCCCTCTAGTAGGGAGCTATTAAATTGGAAGTGTGGCTGGTGGATTTGGTACTCCATTAAAATCCAGTGTCAGGTCTTGTTCCTGTATCTGCTTCCACCATACAGTGTAACCCCAGGGATGTCAGGTAGTTTCAGTGTTTTTATATTCCTGGTTTGTAAAATACTGATTCCAACCCCTTTCTTAAATCACTTCGAAATTTACTGAGGAAAATGACTGTATTTTATTAGTAGCAACATTTAATGGTAGAGTCCTGAACTGTCAAGTTTTTCGTCTTAGGTGTGGCTGTTTGTTGTTTTTTTGGGTTGGTTGTTTTTTTTCTTAAATCAGTTTCAGGGTGGGGAATCTGGAGACTTGGAAAGTTTGCAGCTAGCCCAGAGTTTGTGGCTGGTACAGTGGATCCGCAGCCAGGCAAGGCGGTGATCAGGGTCACTGTGTCGATCTGCTGCTCTGTAAGTTGGGCCCAGTTGCACAGAAGTAAGTTAAAGTCAAACGTAAGATCACAAGTCACACTTAAAAGAATGAGCGAGCACTTCTGCACTGAGGAACAGGACCTCTGGCAATGCTCGGAGGGAACATACACTTGAGGAGTTCGTTGGCTCTGGGGTTAATGCAAATTGTCGAGGTCCCAGCAGAGACTGATGAAAGTGAAGTGAAAAGGTGTCCAGATTCCTGGTTAGTTTATCCAAGGAGTTTAGCATAACAAGCTGGAGTAAAAACTTTGTGTCAAAGAGTTGTGTGTCAGAAAAGATAATCATAGACTGGTTTGGGATGGAAGTGACCTTAAAGCTTCTCTAGTTCCAACCTCCCTGTGTGGGCAGGGACACCTCCCACTAGACCAGGTTGCTCCAAGCCCCATCCAACCTGCCCTTGCACACTTCCAGGGATAAAGCATCCACAGGATCTCTGAGCAGCCTGTCCCAGTGTCTCACCACCCTCGCAGTGCAGGATTTCTTCCAGATGCCTGCGGGAAACGGTGGCAGCGCCGCGGGGGGAGCGCAGCGGACCGCGCTGTGCTGCGCTGCGCTGCTGTGGCGCCGCCTGGCGGTGGCGCTGCAGACCGCCCTGCGCTGCCCGCCGGGCCGGGATGCTCAGCACGGAGCTCCTGGGCTGCCCAGCTGAGCAGGCGCCTTTCGGAGGAGCTTTTCGGCATCTGGTTGGAAGCTGCAGGCTTGCAGCTCTTCTCCAGGCAAAATCCTAATGCTTCTGCTTGCTAGGATTGTATTCAAGAAAAAAAAAAAAAATCAACCGGACCTAAATTGAAAGGTTTTTAAATTCTTTTTTTTCCCCCCCTTTTTACTAGTTTGCTTTCTAGTTCATAAGCATACATAGTTTTTCCTTTAAGTGATATTGGCAGAAACAAGAAATATTTATTTCTTTGGACTCAATATAAATAATGAGATTTTTTTTCAGACAATTTACACACGTGAAGAAGGGCAGAAAAAAATGTTCATAATCGTGTACCTCATTTACGCAGTGTATTATGTGCAAATTAAGGTACTGTATGCACATTCTAAATCAGACATTTGTGTGTGCAATTACATAATTTGCATGTACAGATTAAGTTAGCCCAATTAATCACAATGCTAGTCCAGTTTTACACAATTGTGAATCCACTGGTGGCAGTAGTGTTGTTTTGCCAGAAAAGCTGAAATAATGTTACAGGGAGATGAGACCAACTTGTGCACAAGTGAAGCACATGCTCTTGCAAAAAAATCACTGACAAAATGCATTTTAGAATGTGTCAGTTATCATCACGTTTGAGGATATGTTATTTATGAAAACCACTTATAGCTATACAATATTTGATCAATTGCTGTTAAGACCCCTGCATTCAAACCATGCTTCTCACATCTGGAGCTTTTATTTGGGCTAATTAGGGTGATGATTATAGATTCAACCTGTCTTAAATCTCAGATGTTTGAAGTGGACAGATTAAGGACATTTGTTCCTAAGTAGGGTTCCTAAATGGAAATCTGAGAAATGCTTCTTGGAATATTTATAGTCTCCTACCAGCAAGGCATCTTGTGCATACGGGGTGTGTGAGATGAGTGCTGCATTTCTTGTGCAAGCGTGGTTCATTCTGCGCATTCCTTTCCGTGCTGGTCTGCTGTCTGTGTTCTTTGTGCAAAGTTAAGGGTGAAAGCCATCAAAATTAGAAAGCAGCTTCATAAAAGGTGCTGTATGTCAGACAGCAGATTTTCACTTCTTTGGAAACACCCTTGCTTCCCTTGGCATTGAGGTTTCCACGTGGAACCACTCTAACCCCTGTGCTAGTTATGTCCAAGCAGCCCAGTGCACACTCAGGGCTTTAAGGCATCTGTACCAATGTAAGCACTTGCATGTGTATTTAGGCTAATTCTCACTGTTGGGTTTTTTCCCCCCATCTATTATCTTCTTTAACAAATGTAGCAAAAATCTAGAACGTCACCCTAAATATCTCTAATAGCGAGAGGCATCTGCTGAGCGTTAAAGATCTTCATGCTTGTTAGTACAGGCCACTTGGCCAACAGAACTGCTGTGACTTGGGGATTTTTGCTTCCAGGACACTTTATGATGGGCATACAGTGTATTTTTGCTAATACACTTGTGCTGACAGCCCTGGAGACAAGAAAAATACATAGGAAGATTTTACATGGAGTCAGAAGAAGCCTGGTGTGTTGGTATTTGAGCTGCCTGGGGTTAGCTGGGTGCAGGTTTCCTACCTGGATCTTGGTGCTCACTCATGCATGTGGAAACTGGTGCTGTAGCTGCCTCTTTGCTGTTCTGTTTATGTCGCAGGTTACCAGGCTGTGCTGCAGACAAACCTGTAAACCCATTCCTGTGGTGAACTCAACTGTGGCCACCCCAAACCATGCAGCAGGCACCTTTGCTGAGTGTCTGAGTCCCAGGAGCCCACCTTGCCAGCACAACCCACTCTGCTGTGTGGCTGTGCTGAGCAGCTGGCTCAGAGGCTGCCCCACAGGCCACTAAACAGAGCAGCCTGCTCCTTTGAATAAAGCTGCAAGAGGAAAAAGGCAGGAAAAATTGCAGAGCACATGTGACCTGTATAGTATGTGTGATTTTTATTTAAAAAAAAAAAAAAAAAAGCTGGTTTTGACCTGGTTTCATTAATATTTTTTTTTTCCAAGGCTGGGAAATGTAGTACTATATTGTATGACTGGTTCTCCAACAGGACAAGGAGGGAAGGGGACGGTAAAGGGAAGTTATGGTTAAAGTATGAAAAAGAAATATTTCTCCCAAAATATGATTTTTAGTATGTCAACATTTAAATGTGAATTGTTCTGATCAAATATTTACTGCTATCGGGAGCTGTGTAGAACATGAATCTTAATTTGTTTTTCTTTTTCTCAAAAGCAACAACTCCAACATAGCTAGGAGATCTGCGTCTTTAAAAATAAATAATGTAGCAGAACGGCATAATCTTTGGTATAGAAATGCTAGCCTGTGGCACCTTCTGCAACTACAAAGCACTCTTGAGCCAACTTTCTTCCCTTTTTATTAATAATTCCCTAAATCAATGAAGAACCTTTAAAAGTTCCCCTTCACTTTGCTCCTGCACTCCTCGCAGCTCTGGCTCTTGCTCATGCTGGCTTGTGCCCCGTCGCGTATTATACAACTGAATAAACCTATGCATGTAATTTCAGGAGCATAGGCTGCAGCCTGCTAATTCTACATACAAATATAAAGCCAGTCTTCTCTTTTCTCTTTCATTTTTTTCGTTAGTCTAAGGTTTTGGGGTTTTTCCTGAAGGTGGCAGTGAAAGAAAAAAAATAACTCCCTTTGAAGATTTAGGAATTTTATTACAAAACAGATGGACAAGTATTGTATTTTACCCATTTCCCCTTGTGCCCATGAGCACTGACAATGAAAACTACAGCTCCTATAAAGTGCTGATCAAATTGTGAAGAGGTGGCCTTTCCCAGCAGCCTGGCACACTCTAGCATTATCCCAGCTTATAAATAAACGGATGGGCTGAGCCACTTCGGCTTTTTTTTTTTTTTTTTTTTTTTTCCCTCTTAGTCCTTACCAAGATAATTGAGGATCATAATGGTGGGAAAGGACTGCAGTCATCATTCGCTGCCTGTCAGGTATCAGTACTCATCTTCATGTCATCCGTCACCATTGAACCACTCTGTCATCTTTCCCCAGCCTTCAGCGCCGCTCCTTCTCATCGTGTTCATTATCTCCGGCTCCGACCAAGCCCCCTCCCCCAGCCCCTGTAAATGCATCTTTGTGCGACTCTCAGTCTTCTGATTATGAATCGATGATCATGTGGTGTAAGAGAGATAGATGGCTTTTAGTTCCATCTTGTCTTCTCTAATTGTAAAATATTAGTTACATTAGACTGTGTCTTTTGATTAATGGAACTTATTTGGAGTGGCCTCTCCCAGCCCTCCCCCTTCCAAAGTCCTCCACTGACTTTTGAGAATTGAGTGATTTCACTTAAAGCAGACAAATAGGCCCTTCAGCAAGGAGATAGCTAAGCTCTAATATTGTGGGCAAAGCAAGCTCACAGAGCCAGAGTTGTGTGTCTGTGCCTGTGTGTTTTTAAAGAAAGGCTTCAACCCTGGCTAGACAAATACAGACCATTTATAAATGTACGTACAGCTGTGCTATTTTGCAAATCCAGCGATTCTTATAAAGCTGCAAAACAGGACAGAAGGCTGAATGCCTTCTGAGTTAAATTAATCTTAGATAGGAATTAAGAGCATCCTCGCTTTCACTTTGGATGAAACAGGTCAGTCCAGAACTTTGATATATTAATGCTAGCATAAAGTGCTATCTTAATACTCTCTTTTATTCTTACAGGACATATCATCAACCAAATGTCTCTTCCTTGTACATCTGACACTGTGAGACATTCGTCCTTTAATACAGAATTTATCTTATTTGGCACTATTTACCTAAACATGGTCTGTTGATAAAGTCCTTGCTGTACAAATGGAAAGGCAGTTGACTAAATCCCTTATTATAAATAATCACTGTCTATCTTTCAGTGTAAATTCAAGGACAGGTTCACTTTCAAGCTATCAGTTCAATTAGAAAAGGTCTATTCACTGTCGATGTCTATATCTCACAGAAATAGGAAAGCACAGTTAATAAACAAATCAAAATATTTTAAAAAATAGCACAGTGGATTATGAATTCTAGAGCCCATGCTGATGGTGACACTGTCAGGACACATGCTAGACAAAAATATATGCAAACAATTTTATCTAAATCTTTTATGCTACCTTCAGGATTTAAATCTGACCTTTGTGCCTCCCCCTCTTACCTGCCGCCGGCCCAGTCCTCAAATCTTTAATATTGTTTCAGAAGATATCGCCTATATTGCACCTTCTGTATATTAAAATTAAAATAAGTTGATGCCTGTATAAAATGCTAGTTAAGCTTTATTCAATTTACTTCTTTTTATTACAAACAGGGCAACTGGTTTGGGGATGTGAATTACTCTGTGTGTGGAATAGTGGCTCAGGACAGATGCCTGCCAAAGAGCCGAGAAGCATGAGTGGGGGCTCAGGCTCCAATGGCTGTCCTTTTCTCAGTGTTACTGTGATGGCTGGGGCAGTTTCCTATTTCCAAAGGACTTTCACTGTGGTAGCCACATGATTATAGAATAATCTCTCTCTCTTTTTTATAAAAAAGTAACTCTCTAGCCTTTAAACTTATGGAAAATGCTTAAAAGCAGGAATCCGAAAGCTGGAAAAAGTCCAAAAAGAAACCCAGACTTTATTCATTTATTATGTTTATCTCATGATATTAATCACATCCCATGGAACTTAAAGGAGCTTTTCCAAGGACCTGGTTCTTGATACCCAGAGGCTCAGACTGGAAGGGCTCTGTTGTGCAAGGTCAGCCCTGCTTTCCTCCCTTTGCCTGCAGTTCCAGACTTGCATTCATCTGAGGTGAGAATTTGGTTCCTGATGGGTATTTCCATGCAGTATTTACCACCCTAGAAGGAGTGATTATATTTAATGGCAGAATTTCAGTTGACTTCTCAATATGTATTGAGTTGACCTTTAAGTTAAACCACAGATTAATTTTTTTTTTAGTCGCCTCTTTAAGTACGTTTATAGACCTCTCTATTCTGATTAGTGTAACAGTAGATAGAAAAAAGTTACCTGGGTCAGATTATTTGTTGAAATCAGAGGAATTGCATGGCTTCTCCAGAAGACAAATATTTTGGCCCTCTCTAACCACTGTATACATTAGTTTTGTTACAAAATGATTTCAGTTTATATACTGAGACACCCAAGTGGGTATCAGTTTGCTTGAAAGCCCCAAGACTGCCATTGATTTCATATAAATAAACTTTCTCTCTGGAAGACAATGGAAGTCAATGAAGCTTATGTGAGATCAAGTGGCTCTGCCAGAGGCAGCAGGGCTTGGACCAAGGCTTTGGTGTGCCAGGTACGTGTTTGGCTTAGGTTCTTCAGGGATAGGTATGGATCACTTGTACTCTAAATCATCAAAAAAATACATCCAGACACCCTGGGTGGACCCTCTGTGTCCCACTGCCCATGGAAACTTCAGTATCTTGGACTTCCACTTTTTTTTTTTTTTTTTTTTTTTTTTTAAATAAAATCCTCAGCAGCACCTGGCCCTCTGTGTGCTGCCTGCCACAGAAGTTGTTGGAGAGGGATTTTGGTGTTGTTTCCTTTAACATCTAATGGATTAGCTGCATGTTCATCCCATGCCCTTTGCTGGGTAGCAACACTGGGCTTTAGAGACATGGGAAAGACCTAAATCCCCCCCTCAGCTGGTTGCTGTATGTGTTGCAGGCAGACCAGTAGTCACCACCCCAGTGGGTTCTGCACACAACGCGTTCAGCAGCCAGCCAGCTCTGGGGGACCTGTAGTGATGCTGAAATTACCACCCTCCCAATTAGCAGCCAGTGCCCTCTTGCTGGCTGGGGGGCTCCAGCCTGCAGGGGGTGGACTGGTGGCCTCTTGCCCACTCAGCATCCTCCAAACCCTCATTCCCCTCGCACTGATAGCAAATACCACATAAAAATAAATGCAAAGATAAATACAAAAGGAGCAGGACTCAAAAATGAAACAATGTAATGTGCCAGCTTTTAGCCCCAGGCAAATTTTCATGTCTCTTTTACGAATCTTTGTAAGTAAGGATTAGGCTACGAGGCCTCAGCTCGGAGACAACTTAGGCTCATGTATTGTGTGAGCACGTGTGCATCCCCACACAAGTCTGCGGGATGACTTACAGGCTTTGTAGAATGTATAACCTTCAGCAATTTGCTGAATCAGGGCCTAAATACTGAAATATTCTTTAATAGTGCTGGCTCCACATTGAAACTCTAGAAGGCACATTTCCCTCTCAGTGTCTCTCCGTAAGACTCATCAATGATAATGGAGTTACATTAGGCACATCTAAAGTTAATTATACAGTTACCTGCCTCTTGGCCCCTGTTTGTCAAAGAGAATATGATAAAAAAAAAAAAAAAAAAAATCCTCTGTCTTCTAGCATCTATTTTTATTTGAATTTTGATCTGCTATCTAGACAGCAAAGGGCACACTAAGAAGACCTTAGGTAGATGGGTCTGGATGTTTGTTAGCTGAGAGCCAGTGTGGAAAATGCTGTGTTAAGAAAACCTGCAGAAAAAAAATCTGTGGAAACCAAAGCAAAATAAATATTTAGGGCAGGTTGTTAATCAATGGTAGCACATTCCTTTTCAAAATGAAGTGGGTGGCTTTTAGGGTTGCTGATTTATTTTGGAATATGGTTTTAAAGGTATGCTTCAACTGGAAAAAACGAATGCTAGTGTTCACTAAAAACTCAGGAATTTATAATGTAGAGAAGAGGTTGAACGAAACCATAGATCTGGACATTCTGCAATTCGATGCACATTGAGAAAAAAAAAAAAAAGAAGTAACTTTTATGTTTGCTTTTTTTTTTTAATATGATCTCACATTTAAGTATGGTGAACCAAAATCCTGTATCCCAAAAGCAGGCCTCTGAATGTCTTGATATTGGTTTGTGTGTACACTGCTGAGGGATGCCAGGTTTGTCCAGGGATCCAGTAGCTTTGACATACTCCAGTTTACTGTACCTGAAGTGTACTCAGTTGCTAATGCCTTTGGCATGCAAGATCACTGTGCTTCAGTATGACAGCTAAGAAAAATGTCATTTTACTTCAACTGGAGCAGGATACAATTTAGAAAGAAAGAAAAAAAAAAAATCTGATTCTTTGTTAGGTATTTGTTGAAAAACGAAAGTCCAGTCAGAAACCTGGTACTTCATAAAGTCAAATTCCTCCCTCAGCGTTCCTGTGAGCTCCCAGGGAAGCCAGCGAGAGCTGCGCATGAGTACTGAGGGCAGCATTGTGCCCTTAGGACTGAATTTCCCAACTGACTATTCTTTTAGACTGTCTTTTGATTAACAATCTGTTTGCAACAGGCTGGGGCCAGAGAGGCAGCATATACCCCACTGTTAAAATCTGTGGCAAAATATTCTACAGAAGACTACTTAATAAAAATCAACTTGCTCCAGTAGTCACTGAGAAATACCTCAACTGTTAGCAATCCATCGAGAGCTGAGTTGGAAAAAAATTTTAAAAATACAAAAGGACATCAAAGAGGTTCTCATTCCCAGTCTATTGCTCTATTTAAGGGTCCTATAATTCGGTGAGGTTGTGTGCTAAATAATTTGTAAGCCTTCAGAACATCCAGGTTATTGTTTGTGGACAGATGGTGCATCACATTTTATTGCTTATTCCTTCTGTGGTTTCTCATATGCAGGACTGATGTGCACTCTGAAGTCTTTGTTTCCTTGCTAAATTCTCTAATCTAAAACAGGCAATCAAGCACACAGACAGTGCTTCAGAAAGCATAATCATAGTTTTAAAGGGGGGAAAAACATTTCGGCTGTAGTTAGGAAGCAGATGTGTTCCCTGAAAATGGAAAAGGTTATCACAAGTATTAAAATAGGAAAATAGATACAGAATTTGGGAGTGCCAGGGAGAGCATGTATTTTATTACAGTACTGCAGGGTAGGTGTGCCTTTTCCTAGGCTACCTGCTTTGTATCTGGCTCTCTGTGGAGCTGGTGCAGTGAAAAGCCTTCAGAGACCAGCTTTTGCTTCCACCTTTCCCCCTGAGATCGGCAGTCTTTGTCTTTTACAAGCAAGGAGCAGCCGTGTTGTGATCCTGGAACCGCTGCTGCCCCGAAGAGTTAAATCATGTTGATATACAGGAAGGAAATGGAATAGACTAACTCTACTCTTTTCTTCCTACGGATTTTTCTTTTTATTCTGAAGATAGAATTACTGTTTGTAAGCATCTGAAAGTCATTAGTGGCTCTGCAGTCTGTCAGGTGCCGACGCAAAAAACTGCTGAAACTGAACGGGTTCCTGTGCGGAGTGCTGGGAATTTGTCATGTGCTGATGAGCAGTTATAATAATATATGAGCAAATCACAAGCATTCTGCAAATTAATCAAATTTTTTTTCCCCTTCTCCCTTGTCTCTGGGAGAGTGGCTTTGCCGGCAGACGTAGGTGAAGCAGTTTTACTCACAGATGGTAGCTCTGGCATCAGATGGAATTTATATAACAGTAATTCTGATTTCCTGCCAAAGTAGCACTGAAAACACCAGGGAGATTGTACAAGACAAGTCATGTGGTTTTGCTGAGGTTGTTGTGGGAAGTTTAAGGGGGGAAATCTCAAATTTTCCTCTTTGCATTTATTGTTTTAGCCTGAAGGGCCAGAAATTGTACGCCATTCTGCCATAGGCGAAATCCAACACATCTTTTTTATGAATTGCGCTGAAAGAGTGCTTCCCAGCTGTTGGAACTGCTGGCGGGGAGGGAGCCACATGACTCCTCATCCTTTCCCTTTCCTTACAAGGATTAAAGGAGGGAGGGTTCAAAAGGTTGCTGCACTACATATTGGAGTGAGGCAGGGTCTCCCTTCCCAGGAAGCGATGCCATGTTCACTTAGGCTGCCCTCCCTCTGGCATAAGGGAGCGGGGGGGCTCTCAGGAGCCTGGGGAAACATAGCGGCAAAGGCTCTTCCTCCTCATTACAAACGGGGGGTTTTTTGAATGAGGTTAGTCAGGTAGACTAAGGTTATTCATTGCATCTCTGCTGACATTTTCCCTTTGATCAGAAAAAAGCAGAAAGGTGGGGATTTTCACCCATTAAGGGTAAGTGCTTGGTGCACTTGTTATCCAGCTGAAAGGCGTAGCGGGTGATGGCGGGGCCAGTCCTGACCTCGCTCAGCGCGGTGCAGCTGCCTGCAAACCCGGGTGTAGCCAGGGTCTGGCGGCCGGAAGATCTCGTGTTGTACGGAAAGACAGGGTCCCCCCCCCCCCCCCCTCGGGACAGCCAATAGTGTATAGACTATGATGTAAGCAAAACGGATGTGACGTTACTCAAGCTATATAATGCCATGCCGCATGGCAATAAACGCCATTTTGCCATCCACCACATTGGTGTCTGTGTGCATATGGACCGAGCGACCAGGGGTTGGTCGCCGTGCCGTTCCTGAACCAGGTCGCCTTGCCTTTCCGAAGGCAACAAGTGGTGCCGAAACCCGGGAACCGAGGGATCTCGCCCCGAATCGGGAAATCGCCTGGAATCTGGTGAACGGCGGCCGGAGCGGTAAAACCAGCCCGGCGGACGCCCCGGACCAACAAGGAGGAGGACGCTCCGGGACCAACGAGGATTGAGGCACTCGTGAAGGTCGAAATGGAAACCCTTGTGAAGGTCGTATTACAAATACATAAGCAGTGGGGGATTGATTGTAAGCCCAAAGATTTTACTCTTGCTATTGCAAGACTTTTGCAAACCGGGGTCATTGACCAGCCGGTGGATATTCTCCACCCTGAGGTGTGGGACAAATGTACTAAGGCTTTAGCTAAGGAGACGATGTCTTCGGGTAGTGGAAAAAACCTGAAATCGTGGGGGAGGGTCGTGCAGACCCTGGAGAAAGCCCTACGAGAACAGGAGACCTGGAGGGAGGCAAAGAATTGTTTAAAGGTCACCCCGAAACTGGGAGTCGGGGCGGCCACACAGACCTTGCACCCCCCGGGCGGTGACGATTCCGCCGAGCCCGGGGATCCGGAGGGAGGCGAGACAAAAACATTGGAATCTCCGCCCGCTTTGACCCCCCCGCGCAGCCCCAGCCCCGATCGGCGGAGGGGCGGCGCGGCACCACGGTCCCCGGAGCCACCACGGTCTCCGGACCCCCCACGGTCCCCGGAGCCCGACCCGCTCACGGAGAGGCTTAGACGAGCCATATCCTTTTGGCGCGGGCTGGCCGAAGAGGCCAGGGGCGCCGCGGAGATACCGGGGTCTGAGGAGCTCTGGGCGGAACCGCCGCCATGTGCGCCCCAAGATGGCGCCGAGCGCAAGAGGAGGGAGCGGGGCGAAGGCGCACGTGGCGGGGGCGGGGAGGAGGCGCCGGCATCGCTGGGCGTGCACGAGCGGCAGGGGGAGGGGGGCGTGAGCAAAGGGCGGAGAGCCAATCAGAGCCACCCGCCTTATAGGGCAAACAGCCCGCCCCGCAGGGGGCGGGGTGAGCCAGGAGGGAGGGAACCGCCCACTCGCAAAGGAGGGGGGCGGGGCCGGAGTCCGCCCGCCCGTGACGGAAGGGGGCGGGGCCGGAGCCCGACAAAAGGGCACTGGCAACCGGAAGCGGCCGGTCAGTCGAGCTCTGACTTCGGGTCAGACACGGACTGGAGTGAGGAGTTCGCAACGGATTCAACTTCAGAGGAAGAGGAAATGGGAATAAATACAGTCAAAAGCAAATATATCCCCATCCAAAATAAAAATAAAATCCGAAATAAAAAAGGACTGCAAAGGGAAGAATTCCCTTTCACTGATTGGAAAGGAATAAAAATTGCATGTGCTGATTTGGTCCCACCAACCACACTAGCATTCCCGGTCCGGCTAACGGAGGGGGGACAAAGGGTCTTTTCACCAATAAACCTTAAGGACATACATACAATTATTAAGGCAATTGCGGACAAAGGACTCAATTCTGCTATGGTCACCAGCCTCATAGATGGCCTTTTTGGGGGAGATGATCTGCTCCCATTTGATATAAATCAAGCCTGTAGAATGATCTTTGACGGAGCAGGGATGTTTGTGTTTAAACAAGAATGGGAGGACCACTGTACAAGGCAACTAGCCCAGGTGACCGGGGCAGACCACCCACTCTACGGCTCCACACTGCAGCGGCTGATGGGTAAAGACCCAACAATGATCACCCCCCAGGCGCAGGCCCAGGGCCTGCGGGTCCATGAAATCATGGCCCCCCTGCATGATCTTCTAAAAGGAAAGAACCCATGGGAACAAAAAACTCTGACAACAGAAGCAATGAACTCCCTCGATTTCATCGAGCAACGGGTATCATCAAGCACGCTCGCCAGGTGGAACCCAGGTGTTCCACTCGACCTGTACGTACATTTCACAAAGGGAGGGGGAGTAGGGACACTGGCCCAGGGGCCACCTGAAAAAGCCCAGCCAATACAATGGATAGTCCTAGGAAAGCCATCACGTGCATTCTCTCCAGGAGTCGAGTGCCTTGGCAATCTCATCATGAAAGGCAGAAAGCTCGCCCTAAGACACCTAGGCATCGAACCTGCCAGGATATTCCTACCCTTCCGCAAACAGCTCCCAATACAATCAGTGACCATGTCAGAGTATTTAGCTATAGCCCTTGTCGGATTTGGTGGAGAAGTTCGGTACGCTGCAAAGCCCCCCTGGACTCAAATGCTGGAAATCGTCAACATTGACATCCCACAGAAGATCATGGACCGGCCCCAACAGGGACCAACAGTCTTCACAGATGCATCCTCAACAACCTCAACTGCGGCGGCAGTGTGGCAATCAGGAGAAGAATGGCACTGCATCAAAATGACCGACTGTGCGCTTTCAGTTCAGCAGCTAGAAGCGATGGCCATAGTGCTGGCATGTGGACTGTTTCCAACGGAACACCTTAACATAGTGACCGATTCGATGTTCGTGGCCAAGCTTTGCTTAGCCATGTCAGGACCCGGCGTGTCAACATCAGCAGTAGCCCTAACGCTGGAAGAAGCACTCTCTTCTCGAGAGGGCACCATATCGGTCATCCACGTCAACAGCCATAACCCGGTCAAAGGGTTTTTCCAAACTGGCAATGACAAAGCAGACGCCGCTGCAAAAGGAGTGTGGGCGCTAAGGGATGCCCGGCAGTTACATGAGTCTCTTCACATCGGGGCCAAAGCGCTAGCGAAGAAATGCGGGATTTCTGTCACCGATGCGAAACACGTAGTTGCTACGTGTCCTCACTGTCAGAAAGCACCACTGTGGTCCAGTGGAGTCAACCCCAGAGGTCTCAAGGCCTCTGAAGTGTGGCAGACAGACTTTACACTCTGTCAGTTGCTGAAAGCTCGAGCGTGGCTAGCAGTAACTGTGGACACCTATAGCGGAATGATCGTAGCCACACAACACCCCAAAACCGACTCCAAAGCGACCATCCAGCATTGGATAACGGTCATGGCATGGCTTGGTATCCCTAGTCAGATCAAAACAGACAATGGCCCAAATTTTGTTTCCAAATCAGTCCAGACATTTGCTCTGAAATGGGGTATCACCCTAATACATGGCATTCCATACAATAGCACAGGACAAGCCATAGTCGAAAGAGCAAATCAAACCCTGAAAACTAAATTAGAGGTGCTGGCAAAGACAGAGGGTTTTGTCAATGTCATCCCCTCAGGAGACCAAGCACGCCTGCTAGCGACTGCTCTTTTAGCACTGAATCAATTTCCTAGGGGGGAAGAGACGAATAGCCCTACACAAAAACATTGGGCCACTCGAGCGCTAGAAGAAGGCCCGTTGGTTATAATTAGAAATGAGCTAGGGGAATGGGAACAAGGGTGGAGGCTAGTCCTTACAGGGCGAGGGTATGCTGCAGTCAAAAAAGATGGGAAAGTCAAGTGGTGTCCGCTTAAGTCTATTAAGCCTGACCTAAACTAATGAAAACTGTAAGTTTTTATCCACAGAACCGGATCACCAGACGTCCTCGTAACCTGCACACCCCGGCAACAAGAGGCACAACAAGATTGGTTTGCAGCATGGTTCAACCATTCACCATGGCTGAACACCTTGATATCTACCTTGATGGGACCAATCACAATGATCATGATAGCATTAATCTTTGGACCCTGCATACTGAACAGACTCGTGTCATTTGTCAGGAGCCGGTTAGATACAGTTAACATCATGTTGGTAGAGCATCAACAATTGCTCTAGGAATATTTTTATACCCTGTTACCCCCAAACTACCTCCAGTTCAACATGCCTTGTATTTTTCTATTCAAGTTTACAGTATATATTTTTGAGATCGTTATACGTTTAAATTTTTTAAGATTGTTATAAAGTTTAAGATAGGAATAGGATGTTTTATATCTAGGATTTTTATACCTGTAGTTTTTTAGAACTGTTATATTTAGCCAATTTAATTATGCATAGGGAGGGGGGAAATGTAGCCAGGGTCTGGCGGCCGGAAGATCTCGTGTTGTACGGAAAGACAGGGTCCCCCCCCCCCTCGGGACAGCCAATAGTGTATAGACTATGATGTAAGCAAAACGGATGTGACGTTACTCAAGCTATATAATGCCATGCCGCATGGCAATAAACGCCATTTTGCCATCCACCACATTGGTGTCTGTGTGCATATGGACCGAGCGACCAGGGGTTGGTCGCCGTGCCGTTCCTGAACCAGGTCGCCTTGCCTTTCCGAAGGCAACACCCGGGCTGTAACAAGGATGCCAGAACAGAATCAGGCCCGGTGGCTTTTGAATCAGATCATGCTTTTGAAAACAAAAGCAATCTTCCCTAGAAAAATATTATGGTGGTTTTTTTATAACAGCAGCATATTGAGTAATGCATGGGGCATGGCAAGACTGCTGTGACACTAAAAGAAAAAAATAGAGGTGAGCAGAACGGGAGAACTTTCAGGGGCTGTTTTTAATAAAGAGGTGAATTCTTTCTGCAGTAGGAAAAATGATAAAAAGATGGCGTATCAGCTACATTATGCAACAAAGTAATGCTGCTGTGTTTTTATAATGTAAGGCACTGCCCATTTGTTTTGGTTTACGTGACTGCAGTGAAATAAGTGGATTAGACTGAAACTTTAGCATGCTTCATTGCAGCTGGTTGCAGACATCTGTCATTCCTCAGCCATACATTCTGGATCACGCCAAGAAGAAAAAGCAAAGTCTGACACCTTTCATTTTAGAGAGCCTTTTGTAGAAAGAAAAGGAGAAGGAGAGAAAGCATTTCCTTTGTGACTTGAAAAAAGGACACTTTTTCTGCAACAACATCAGCATTACTTTTCAGAGGGAGAGGTCCTATGAAGTTAATGCTCAATTTGTTCTTTGCAGCCTTTTAATTTTTGCTATTTGAGCTTCTGATTTCTTCAACGGGATATGATAAAAACACGTTTGTTTTTCATGCAGAAATGTTAGCTCTGTGTATGCCTAGGTAGGAAATGTGCTGGTGAGAGGTGGGTTGTTTTGAGCACCCACCAGGGCTGTGCCCGCGCTGGTTGAGTGCAGCGATGGCACGGAACGCTGTGGCGTTGCCAAGAACGAGTGAGTTGCTCTGCAAACCACCCTCACCAGATCCCATAAACAGATAGTTGGAATGTTTTAGCAGAATTATTAGAAGGGTTGCAGGCTACTCGTGGATAATTTAAAATATTAGCTTTTACTGAGCTGGATATTTATTTACTTAAAGTGTTTCGGTTTTTCTCAGTCTCTTGACTTACGTGCCTCTGTAGATAGAGAATCATGAGATACATCACAAGTTACAATGTGACAAAATACTGTCTAAAATACTCCATTAGGTAACAAAGCAACAACTAAAATCAAAGGAGAACAGGCTTAAGTGACATCATAGATGCAGATAACTATTATTAAGGTCCCACTTCAGCAAATGTTATAGCACATGGATAATTCCATCCCATGCAGCATTTATTCTGGAAAATCCAAGGTACGTTAAATTCAAATAGAGCTTCATTCCAGAAGTCCTCGGTACTCCCTTAAATAATAAATATTTACTGTGACAATTAAAAGATATGACAAAACATCAGACAGAAAACTTGCAAATGACCTAGTAGGAAAACTGAGATATTTTGCTCAAGGGGGTTAAAATGGGAATGTAATGTTATTGATGTGATTAAAATAAGGAGTGAACAGACAAAGCAATTAATTGAAATATGTAAGTAAAGGCGAAGGTGGGAGACTGAATATATAATTTTGATAATCAGAAGGACTTGGAGTTAGTTAATATTAAAGAAAAGCCTGCCACTTACCTTCCAAACATATTTCCTTAGCTGCAGTCTGCTTGGCTCCCCAAAGCATTAGGCTGACCAGGCTGTCAGAGGCTACAACCCACTTACTTGCTGGCCTTGGGTACCTCTCTCCTCTGGGCAGAGGGGCCCAGGCTGCAGAGATGTGGGGATGTGCTGGCTGTGCCTCCAGGCTTGGGGAGAGTGAGAATTGGTACCAGAGTGGGAGGCATGGCTGGGGAGGAGTGCTTTGGACAAACTCTTGTGAGTTTAGGATTGCAAAGGGGATTTTGATTGAGGAATTTATAAATTGCCGTAACCGTTGCCATTAGAAATTTAGTCAGAGGTGGCCTGCTCTTTACAACAGGTGCCTAGTGCCCTCGGTAAGAACTCTCTGCCTTCTACTTATGTGTATAAACCAAAGTAAATAAATATGAAAAATTAAATATAATTAAATTTTCCCAAGCATGGGACAATGATAGTCTGGCATTTCAAGCTCAATCAATGACAGCATTCCCACTAACCTCGTTTGGAGCCCACTGAGGCACCAGGCTCGTAACTCATGTTGTCATGTCAGATCCCAGCCTGGCTTGCTGTCCTGCATGGGGTGCAGCGCCGCGCCGGGCAGCGGGATGGAGTACACAGGGTCTTAGAAAGCAAAGTCTTCAGCTTTTTTTTTGTTTTACAAGGTTCTCATAATGTTTAATATTTGTTTAGAGGGACCTTTTCAGCTACTCTGCTGATGTTCTTCCCTTCTTCCCCAAGAAAAGATCCTTTCCTCTTTGAAATCAAAAGTTGCTGTGTAAAAAAGCTTACTCTTCTGAAAAACAAAACCAAATTTTGTCCTAAGTGTATGGAGCTGAGCAATCCTGTTACTTTGTCAGCTCTGAGAGAAATGGGAAATATTTATTTTCCCAGGAATTGCAAGTCTCCATTCTGCCATCAGTGCCTTCACTAGCCATTTGGTAATTTACTTGTGTTTAGTGCACTGCAGAGGGCTAGCAAGTTCCGCGGTCTAGCTTCAAACAATTAGAATTTCCATGCTGTATATAATGAAGGTAATGAGTGTTAAATTTGTGATGTTTTCCATAATTTTGCAGCTGATGTGTTCAGTAAGTTAAAACACATGTATGAAGGACAGTAGTAGAATTTTCTACTTTTTTCTCTTTGTCAAGAGTTCCAGGTGGCTGTTAGCCTCTGCACCATACTGAGCTTACTTTGGCTGTTTTACATAGCAGGGTTTGTTTGTTGCCTTTTTTTTTTTTTTCTTCTTTTGCTTTTAAAGGTATTTTAAAGGTGTCTGTAGGCAGAGTGTCCTTCTTGGCAAATGGCTTTAGTGTGGGTCTGACCTCAGGATGGTGCCCTGCACCACATTAATTCATACAAAGGATTCTGTCTGGATCACTAACCTGCATAGCAGACTTCACAGGTGGATAAATCCTACTCGCTTTAGGGCAGTTTTTCCATGTGTCCTTAATGCACTTATATTTTGCATGAGCTAGATCTTTACCCCAAAATTATCCTCCCCTAATGAAGATCTTTCGTGTAACCCACAGCAAGAGGAAGGCTCTTCCAGATGGCAGTTCATGTGTTTGGACCTGAGCTGCACCTAGAATTGTCTGCTCTGTATTAACCATGGGAGGTTTAGGTAACTAGTCTGGTGCCTTTTACCATGAACCATTCCTGTGATTGCTGTCAGGCTGTTTGCAGGATTGAGACTGATAATGAGGGACTTCAATTGAATGGAGGGTGGTCAGGGAGCTGACATAGCTTTCAGTGTCCCATCCATAATAGATAACTTAGTCTTAGCTTTGGTGGGTGAAAATGATCCCAGGCCTTCCTAAAATACAGTTAGTTGTGCTTTTTTGGTATATACTTCTACCATAAATAATAATAAAAGCCTCAGACAAGACTTTTCACTTAATGACTTTTCCTGGTCAACATGAAATAGAGAGGTTTTTAAAATTTAATTTCCTTTTTGTTTTGTAATCCAATAAACATACAAACTTCACAGAATATTGTAATTTTCCCGGAAGACTATCTTGGTTGGTCTTGGACCTGTGTGTAAATAAACATACTTTTCAATTGTTTTATAAAAACTTTTATTACATACATGAACCTGATTGGATGTACTTTAATCTGTCTGGTATTTTGGGAGTTTCATAAAATGCATATTTTGAGACCAATAAAGTGGAATGGCTCAATCAGAGCCATTATTGTCTATTGGACAAATATATTTATTCAGCATTTTCCCATCCATACTGTTATGTTCCAGATCAGAATGGCTGCTTTAGAGCCATTCTTCTCTCCTGGGTAATGCATACAGTACTTGGGATGTTTGCTGTGGATAGTAAATGTATTTATGAAAATTTATACATTAAAAAAAGGAAATCACACTAGCCAAGTTTTAAATGAAAATAGTTCTCCTTTTGCAAATGCTTGTTACTATGCTATAATAGCATTATTTTAAAATGGCAGCGTTCCTGAGATGCCTGGGACCCAGAGGCTGTGGTCTGAGAATGCCATGAGTTCAGCCCCCTAGTCACTGCTAGCACACTGGAGACACCAAAAAGTCTTTCTTCTAACATAGAAAGCACATGGCCATCATTGCCTGCTGTTACTTCTGAGGCAACAGGCACTTCATCTGTTTAAAGATGATTTTACCCCAAATACAAGCTTGTGTAGGAAAAA
The DNA here is from genome assembly GCF_020740795.1 of Apus apus. Taxonomy (NCBI): domain Eukaryota; kingdom Metazoa; phylum Chordata; class Aves; order Apodiformes; family Apodidae; genus Apus; species Apus apus. Next base: position 11,659,781 of record NC_067292.1, on the reverse strand, counting down.
AGATTTAGGGTATCACTTCCCAGGGATGTCAAGTCCAGATCTTGAGTGTCCAGCATCTTAACTAAACAGACTTGCCTCCAAGAAATTCCAGCTTTTGAGGCTTTTCAGATATTTCTATGTGAGGGAGTAATTTATTTGTTTTAAAGAGGTAATTGCTGTTATTTTTGATTGTCACCAAAAGGATATTCTTAAACCAGGCAAAGAATTCTGAAATGAATTTGCTGTTTTGCATCACAGCAACTGCTGTAGCCATTGGCCATCTAAGGAAGAACATTCTGTCAGATAATCATGGCCATTTTTGCATTTTAAGGGAACAAATGTCATACCTATGAAACACATTCATGGCTTAATTATAATTTATAGTACACTGCACAGCATTAGTTTTCTGTTCATAATTTTATTGCTCTTCTGCCTTTTCCCTAAATTTAGGCATGTAATTGTGTGTCTGTGTGCATGTATCTGTGTGTGTATATGTACACATATGCAGGATCATAGAAAGTGGTGTAGTGGGGGCAACAGACGGCTTGAGTGTTATGTATTATTGGCATTTTTCTTTCAAATTACTGTTTTCTTGCTGCTTTGGGAGAAAGCCATGATTTTGCTGTGATTAGTACACTTTTAACAATCTGGAATAAATTTCTGATCTTATTCATGTGACTAGTCCAATGCCCATTTTTACATTTTAGTGCAAACCCCTACATATGTGCCTGTAATATCACAAAAATAAGATGTTTCTTTGTGGAAATTTTTATAGAATTTGAATGCCAATCAAATATTTTTAGAATTAATGCAGCTTGACCATGTAGATTATTTTTTTTTAATGAGAAAGACTTCAGTATTCGTCACACTTTCTCCCTTTCTCCCTTGTTTGTGTATTTCTTTGTGCTAATCTTAAATAATGGATCCATATAAAAGTTAATAAATTAGTAACTATTAGCAGTGTTTGGATTTCAGTAAGTAACCCATGACACTTTGCTGACCTTGACTTTTTATGTGTTCCAATAATACATGTTGAGTTTTAAAGATAAAACAAAGCAGAGTAGGTTTGGCAAGCAGTTGAATTCTTAACAACTCACAGGCGATGGCTTTCTTTAAATCCAAGGCCCCTGCTTTAAATATACTTTCCTTTAAATGGTCCTAAAATCCAGACATCCATGTCTTTCTCAAAACCTGCATTTTCTGACTCTGCTCAGCTGATGCACCGTGTTGGGCTGCATCAGTTGTGCCATGTTATGAAAGCTAACGCGATGTGACTGGCGCAGGCTGACATGATGTGTCACAAAGCAACATGTCAGATCACAAACTTGAAAGAAAAGAGAACAAACTTCACTTTTCAAAGCCTAAATTAACGAAGCACCATATATTTTTTGAAAGGAGGACTAGTTTCAGATGTTGAGGGATTTTTCTAAGTATTGATCCTGGAGAAAAGTTCTCCATCCTGACCAGAAAGTATCTCTCATCCACAGTACTTGTTCCCTCCAAGGTACAGTTAAAACTAGGGAAGTTGATGAGCCTAGGTCACCTCAGCCCTGCTGCCCTTGCTAGGTCTGACCCTGGGAGGTTTGGATCCCTTTCCAAGGACTGGCTTCAGCAGGTGCTGAAGGTAATCACCCTTCTTTGGGAAATACACACCTTCTAAAAATATTTGTGGAGTCCAGCTACCATTGTTATCATTGTAGCTATTTTTTATTATTATTTTCTGCTGTTTGATTTCTTTAGACTCTCAACTTCCATCCAGAGCATTACAAAGTCTCATCACACACTCAGTCTCAGACTTCGTACAACGTTGCTCCACAACAGGATTATTTCAGCTGCAAACAATATTTTGTCCTCTATCCTCACTTTTTAATCAGAGAAAGATGCACCATAGTTTGCCCCCTTGTTGGCCCACCTTTAGTCTCATACTCCTTACTTCAAATGCAATGCATTACTTGCTATCTCCTGAACTATCAGGAAGATTTTATTTTTTTAAAAAGAGATTTCATATAATTTTAATGGAAGATATATTGTGGGTAAAATATATATGAACTATGGCTTGCTAAGAAAGAACCTACCAACCACTGCTAGATAAAATGTTATAAATTTATTGCCAGCTTATCTGGGAAGGGTTATTTTAAGAGGTGGCTGCCCACAACAAGTTTTTGAACTAAAATTAATGGATGGGATACCTGAGAGAAATGGGCATTTTCCTTCACCCCTTAGTTACAAGCATATTGCAGATATTGTTATCTTTGCAAGTGAGAATAATCTCTAGTTTTTGTACTACTTCTGCTGTAAACAA
>NC_067292.1:11350000-11352500 GCF_020740795.1 Apus apus | reverse complement strand
CTTTTATGGGACTGACGTGCAGATGTGACCATCAGACTGTTTGTCAATGGCGGGTGGTGGTTAAGTGCTGTGTTGGCAACACATCCCAACAATGGAATCAGGTTTATACTTCATTTCCAGCCCTGCTCACGAGCTCCCATCTGAACGCAGTGCTGGTAGACACTACCACAAACAGATAAAGTCATGGAGAGAGCTTATTGTATCTTTAATAAAGCAACAAAAGAGGAAATGTATGAGCCCTATCTTTACTGCTGGGGGCCTCACAAGTGAGAGCGGGGTTTCTGGAAATGATTAGCAACAAGCCAACTACCAGGATGTTGACTGTCCTTTGGCATTTTTCCGAGCAGCACGTATACCCCATTCCAATGTACCCACGTCTCCAGCACAGCACATTGTGCATGGGCACATGTACAGGAGGGAGAGCATATACCAGCTGCTTGGTCCAGTACCTCTCTGCCCACATCAGCCTGCATACCCCAACACTAACAAGCTGTTTGCCCACTGGCCTGGACCTCTTTACAACCTCTTGGCTGAACCCTCACTTCCCACATGCAATCTTCCACCAGCTATTATCCACAAGGTTTTTCCTCTGTCTCCACCAGGGAGAGGTACCCAGCGGCACTCCCAGCACTGTGCTGGATGACACAAGCTAGAGCAAAGGCCACCACTCTCACTCCTGCTGCCCTCAGACAAAAGTCCCTCTACCCTCAGTGGCAGGAGACAGCACCCCAGTGCCCACATTTCCTCCACAACACACTCTCACGACAGTACAGAAACATTAAAAAATACAATTATCCATTTCATATTGCAAAACATGAGACAGTTGCTCCATAAATTCACTACAAGCATTCACTATGGGAAGACTCCTCAAAACCAACATGGCTAAGGAGCAAAATCACACATATTGTCGACCTCCTTCAGTACAAAACCAGTCACCTATGAGAGACAAAACAAAAACCTATGTACCTTCATTCCATACTTGTTCTACTTGATCTTACACAGACTAGAGGTGCTGCTGCCAGTAAACAGATCTCTGACAGAGATGCTGAGAGAGAACTAAAACTGTTAAGGGCTTGTAAATACTGAATAGTTACTCCTCGTTAATTATTTGCAATTAATTATTCATGATTAATTTGTGCCAGAACAGGAATGTTTTATTCTGAATTAATTTAATTCATTTCAAAATTGCTACTTTAAATTCCCACCCTACCATAACATGATATAATCTCTCTCTGTAGACAAGCCCTAAAATATTAAAAAAGCATTTAAAACAAAGGAAGAGCGGCGTGTTCGTTCACGGAAATGCAAGCTGCCTGCCGTCTTTGCAATATACTTTGTCCGCTCATCAAAAAAGCAACCTGGACAAAACGGAGCCTTCTGTGGTGGCCTAGAAAATTTTCAGAATAAGAAAAATGGGCAAAATACCCCATATGAAACTTGGGAGTGGCTTGAAACAGAAGGCCACAAACCTACAATTCCCCGAAGACAGTTCCCATAAGTTTTACAAGGAGTAACCGAAAAAAAATAGGTTCTCCTCAGACATGACTACATAGAGAAACTCAAGAGATCTGGATATCAGTAAGAAGCATCAACAAAGGAATACTGGAAACAAACAAAGAATGGAAATTGTATGGCATTTTTTAAAGATGGAAAACACCTAGATATTTTTCTCATTAAATTAAGAATAATACAAAGAAAGCAGATGGTATGACTTAATAAAATTCAAGTACATTTGGCAAGGAAGCCTCTTCCTGTTGCAATAGCACTCGTTATTCTTCTGATGCATCAGAAAAGTGTGCCTTTGATACAATTCTTTAAAGTAGACTTCTCTATTACTAAGATTAGCTTCTTAAACATACACCAAAAATATATGTGAAAACACATACTGAAAAGAGGAAAGATACACAGACCTTCTTCTGTTTGAGCTTTTACTGTCCAGAAATCCTCAGCCAAGATAGAAGCCAAAACAGGTACTAAACAAGCACTGCTACAAAGTAACCTGGACGATCCTCATCCATTCCTAATCTTCAAATAGCCAAGTATGTAGCTCACTTTGATACAGAGAACCTTCTTGGATGTTAACTCCACACTACACTTGGCAAGAAACATTATACACTTGAAAAAAGGAGTCCTTACTTTTTATCAGCATCTCTGCTAGGGTACAGTCAAAAAGTACATAAAATGTCTTATTTCTAGAGTCTTATCTCTAATGGAGGCCTTCAACAGAGAGAGAAAATTACACAAGTCTCACCAATACCTGGTGAGCCAGCATTCAGGTCCACACACTCACAGAAATTTTTTGCCCCCCATGAGAGAGCTTTCTGACCCTCTTTTGAGAAGGCAAATAAGTGAACAATACAACAGTGATCCTAAAGGAAAAAAGCTGGCTTTGGTGAATGGAGACTCTTCTTGGGATAATGTACTAAGGTTATACATAAAGGGGCATGGCTGAAAGGGAAAGCACCACTTAGAAAGCAAGTTCATCGGTTACATTAGACAA